>NC_057809.1:186150883-186152016 GCF_018294505.1 Triticum aestivum | reverse complement strand
ACAAGAGCGAGCTGAATTTCCTCACGAAGACCACCCCTGAACTGATAGATCATGCTCTTCTCGTCAGGAACATCCTGCTTGGCAAAACGGGCGAGCTTCTGGAACAACTTGTTGTAGTCATAGACAGACAAAGAGCCTTGCTTCAGATTGCGGAATTCCTGACGCTTACTCTCAACCACACTTTGAGGGATGTGATGAGCGCGGAAATCTTGACGGAAATCGTTCCAAGTGATAACACGTCCACCTCTGGAATCCTTGTACTGCTGGAACCACTCTGCAGCCTGATCTTTGAGCTGGAAAGAAGCGAACTTGACGAAATCTTCAGGCCTGACGTTGCTGCATTCAAAATGCTTGCCCAGATCCACTAGCCAATCGTCAGCATCTGTAGCCTCAACACAACCGCTGAACGTCTTTGGGCCATTAGCAAGGAACTGGTTCAGAGTAGCAAAGTGGTGCTGATTATGGCCTTGATTCCCTTGACTGCCTTGATTGCGCTCTTGAAGGATTTTCATGATCAACTGTGTGTTTGCATTAGTAGCGGCCATCACAGCTTGCCATGCTTCCGGAGGAGGCGGAGGTGGAGGCGGATTAGGATTCAGAGTCGTGCGCGTTGGAGGAGCCATCCTGAACAGGTTGACCACCATTAGCACATAGATACACAACAATATAGAAGCTGAATCCAACGGAATGAAAATTGCAACATATAGTCTTCACATCCGAACAAAATGAACGAATGCATTCCTCTTCAAATGGTCACATATCCATAAATTGAGAAGCCACGAAGAATTAAGGTAGAGAAATAAATCAACAAGGTACGGATCAAGAACGAATAATCGGTAAGAAATCCCAATCTCAAACCAATATCCGTGGAAGAAGAACTAGAGCTACTAGAATTCCCACCTATGAAATTCCCGAACCTTTCCGGTTATGCAATCAGGTGTTGGGGATACAGGGGAAGCACAATATCTCACCCAAACTAGCAAATCCTACATCCAGCTGTATCCATCCTTCAACACATAACCAGGAAAACTTCGGAAACCATCTACCTCAACCTTCGAAAAGCATCCGTTATACAAGTTATGGCGATACTCCCGAACTCCCGCCCCAGTACTGGGTGGCGTCGAGGTTATCTC
>NC_057809.1:186116559-186146379 GCF_018294505.1 Triticum aestivum | reverse complement strand
CGGCGGCGGACGCGTCCGGCTGGGGCGGACGTGTCCGTCGGTGTGGGGAGATGTGCTGGGTTTTTTTTTTGAGGAGGACGGGGAGGAAGACGAGATCCGAAATGGGGGGTGTTTAAATAGGCATAGAGGGAGCTAGGAGAGTCCAAATGAGGTGCGGTTTTCGCCCACACGATCGTGATCGAACGCTCTAGGACATGGAGCATAGTTTGGTGGGTTTTGGGCCAAATTTGGGGGGTGTTGGGCTGCAACACAAACGAGGCCTTTTCGGTCCCTCGGTTAACCGTTGGAGTATCAAACGAAGTCCAAATGATACGAAACTTGACAGGCGGTCTACCGGTAGTAAACCAAGGCCGCTTGGCAAGTCTCGGTCCAATCCGGAAATGTTTAAACCCCACACACGAAAGAAGACTAGAAATGACCACCGGAGGAGAACGAAGCACCGGAATGCAAAACGGACAACGGGGAAAATGCTCGAATGCATGAGATGAACATGTATGCAAATGCAATGCACGTGATGACATGGTATGAGATGCATGAAAACGAAAACAACACACGGAGACAAGGACCCGAACCCGAGAAATAAATATAACTTGACACCGGAAACGGCAAGAGTTGGAGTACAAATGGGGAAAGTTACATCTGGGGCGTTACAGATTGATATATTGGAAGGTAGTATTCAGACACCGGAAGGGTTCCGGAGTGTATCGGGTACATACCGGAGTACGGGAGGGGTTACCGGAACCCCCCGGGGAAAGGTATGGGCCATATGGGCCATAGGAGGGAGGCTAACCAGCCCACAAGGGGCTGGTGCGCCCTCCACAAGGGAGGAGGCCGAATTGGTTTAGGGAAGGGGGCGCCACCCCCCTTTCCTTCTCCAACTCCCTCTCCTTCCCCCTTTGCACCTCCATGAGAAGGAAAAAGAGAGGCGGGGGGGGGGGGCGAATCCTACTAGGACTAGGAGTCCTAGTAGGACTCCCCCTCATGGCGCGCCCCTTGGTGGCCGGCCTCCTCCTCCCCTCCTTTATATACGAGGGGCACCCCATAGCACATCAATTGTTCTCTTAGCCGTGTGCGGTGCCCCCTCCATAGTTTACTCCTCCGGTCATAGCGTCGTAGTGCTTAGGCGAAGCCCTGCGCGGATCACATCACCATCACCATCACCATGCTGTCATGCTGACAGAACACTCCCTCGACCCTCTGCTAGATCAAGAGTTCGAGGGACGTCATCGAGCTGAACATGTGCTGAACTCGGAGGTGCCGCTCATTTGGTACTAGATCGGTTGGATCGTGAAGACGTTCGACAACATCAACCGCGTTAACCTAATGCTTCCGCTTTCGGTCTACGAGGGTACATGGACACACCTCTCCCCCTCTCGTTTTTATGCATCTCCTAGATAGATCTTGCGTGATCGTAGGGAATTTTTTAAATTGCATGCTACGTTCCCCAACAGTGGCATCCGAGCCAGGTCTATGCGTAGATGATATGCACGAGTAGAACACAAAGAGTTGTGGGCGATAATAGTCATACTGCTTACCACCAACGTCTTATTTTGATTCGAAGGTATTGTTGGATGAAGCGGCCCGGACCAACATTACATGACCACATTCATGAGATCAGTTCTACCGACGTGCTTTTGCACACAGGTGGCTGGCGGGTGTCTGTTTCTCCAACTTTAGTTGTATCGAATTTGACTACGACCGGTCCTTGTTGAAGGTTAAAACAGCACACTTGACGAAAAATCGTTGTGGTTTTGATGCGTAGGTAAGAACGGTTCTTGCTAGAAGCCCGTAGTAGCCACGTAAAACTTGCAACAACAAAGTAGAGGACGTCTAACTTGTTTTTGCAGGGCATGTTATGGTGTGATATGGTCAAGACGTGATGAGATATAAATTGTTGTATGAGATGATCATCTTTTGTAGAAGTTATCAACAACTGGCAGGAGCCTTATGGTTGTCGCTTTATTGTATGAAATGCAATCGCCATGTAATTGTTTTACTTTATCACTAAGCGGTAGCGATAGTCGTAGAAGACATAGTCGGCGAGATGACAACGACGCTATGATGGAGATCAAGGTGTCAAGCCGGTGACGATGGAGATCATGACGGTGCTTTGGAGATGGAGATCAAAGGAACAAGATGTTGATGGCCATATCATGTCACATATTTTGATTGCATGTGATGTTTATCTTTTATGCATCTTATTTTGCTTAGTTCGACGGTAGCATTATAAGATGATCCCTCACTAAATTTCAAGGTATAAGTGTTCTTCCTGAGTATGCACAATTGCTACAGTTCGTCGTGCCGAGACACCACGTGATGATCGGGTGTGATAAGCTCTACGTTCACATACAACGGGTGTAAGATAGTTTTGCACGTGCACAATACTCGGGTTAAACTTGACGAGCCTAGCATATGAAGATATGGCCTCTAAACACTGAGACCGAAAGTGATATGGATCACGTGATCATTTAGATGACTCTAGGGATGTCTATCTAAGTGGGAGTTCTTAAGTAATATGATTAATTGAACTTAATTTATCATGAACTTAGTCCTGATAGTATTTGCTTATCTATGTTGTAGATCAATAACTCGCGATATAGCTCCTATATATATTTTTGATATGTTCCTAGAGAAAAGTTGAAAGATGATAGTATCAATGATGCGGACTGGGTCCGTGATATGAGGATTATCCTCGTTGCTGCATAGAAGAAATTATGTCCTTGATGCACCGCTAGGTGACAGACCTATTGCAAGAGCAGATGCAGACGTTATTAACGTTTGACAAGCTCGGTATGATGATTACTTGATAGTTTAGTGCACCATGCTTTGCGGCTTAGAACCGGGACTTCAAAAATGTTTTGAATGCCACGAAGCATATAAGATGTTCCAAGAGTTGAAATTGGTATTTCAGACTCATGCCCATGTCGAGAGGTATGAGACCTCTAACAAGTACTTTGCCTACAAGATAGAGGAGAATGGCTCAGCCAGTGAGCATGTACTCAGAATGTCTGGGTACTACAATCACTTGAATCAAGTGGGTGTTAATCTTCCAGATTATATAGTGATTGACAGAGTTATCTAGTCACTATTACCAACTTACTAGAACTTCATGATGAATTATAATATGCAAGGGATGACGAAAACGATTCCCAAGCTCTTCGCGGTGCTGAAATCGATGAAGGTAGAAATCAAGAAAGAGCATCAATGTTGATGGTTATCAAGACCACTAGTTTCAAGAAAAGGGCAATGGAAAGAAAGGAAACTTCAAGAAGAATGACAAACAAGTTTTCACTCCCGTGAAGAAGCCCAAAGCTGGACCTAAGCCTGAAACTAAGTGCTTATATTGCAAAGGGAATGGTCACTAGAAGCAGAACTGCCCCAAATACTTGGCGGATAAGAAGGATGACAAAGTGAACAAAGGTATATTTGATATATAGATTATTGATGTGTACCTTACTAGTGTTCATAGTAGCTCATGAGTATTTGATACCGGTTCAGTTGCTGAGATTAATAACTCGAAACAGGAGTTGTTGAATGAATAGAGACTAGTTAAGGGTGAGGTGACAATGTGTGTTGGAAGTTATTCAAAGGTTGATACGATCACCATCGCACACTCCCTCTACCTTCGGGATTACCATTGAACCTAAATAAATGTTATTTGGTGTTTGCATTGAGCATGAATATGATTAGATCATGTTTATTGCAATACAGTTATTCATTTAAGTCAGAGAATAATTGTTGTTCTGTTTACATGAATAAAACCTTCAATGGTCATACACCCAATGTGAATGGTTTGCTGAATCTCGATCGTTGTCGGAGTAATGGGCTATAGGTAGGCTAACCCAACGCCCATAGCCTTTCGAGACATCGGGGATGACCGCGCCCCTCAGGATGCCAAGGTAAAGAGCCGCCTTCTGGAAGCCAGCTGGAGAAATAGCCGGTTGCCCGTAGACGGCCGAGTCCAAAAGGCGAGGTCAAGACAAGCCAACTCCTGCCATGTGGCTTCCAGAGAATCCGGCTCCGAGGAGTCGGCCCACGGCCCCTTTGAAGCCCGTACCCACATCAAGGGGGGTGGGACAGGGGATGGCTATAGTGCAGCCCATCCCCTCCCCTTCCTAAGGGCTGGCGCGGCCACAGTGCACTGTACCAACGAGGAGCCCCGCCTGGCGCGGCACTGTTGCCATACCAGCCCTGGCATCATTACAGGCAGGCGGAGTCCTGCTCCAATGATGG
Source organism: Triticum aestivum (assembly GCF_018294505.1). Taxonomy (NCBI): domain Eukaryota; kingdom Viridiplantae; phylum Streptophyta; class Magnoliopsida; order Poales; family Poaceae; genus Triticum; species Triticum aestivum. Next base: position 186,142,146 of record NC_057809.1, on the reverse strand, counting down.
CCTGTCTGTATGGCCCAAGGACGACGGGCCCCACCAGTCAGCGAGAGTCTAGAAGACGGCGAAGAGCCCTACCAATCGGACCTGATGGGAGTCGGCCCCTAGGAGTCGGCCTGCTCATCCCACGGGTCCCACGCGCCCTTAACCAGACATGACGGGGAGTGGCTACAGTAATCGCCTGCCATGACGGCGGTGCTGTAGCCATGAACCTTCGACCAAGCCTGCGTCATTAGAAGCACGGCTACAGTGATCAGCAGCCGGCAAGACCCCCAAGCTGCGGGTACGGCCTGTCGGCTCCGTACCAGACCAGTCGGCGGGGCCCCCAATCGGCGGGCCCCAGCAGTCGGCGGAGAAGTCGGTGGCCGAAGAGACTGATGACTGGGCCTGCGCCCAGTAATATTACCCTTGTACCCCTAGGGGGTAGGCCTATATAAACCCCCCAGGGCACCAATGCAAAGGGTTCAGACCCATTAGAACTAGACCAGAGATATAGGAAGGAGAAAGCTAGCCTTGCCTTCTCCTACCTCCAGCATACAACTCGAGGAGCACCCTTGTACTCACTTTGCCTTATTGATCATGCGGAGACCCCGCAGAGCAGGACTAGGGGTGTTATCTCCTAGGAGAGCCCCGAACCTGGGTAAAGTACGTCGGCGTTCGTGTCTACGCCTAATCCCGCTTCTGGGCACCCGCGACGTTCTACTCGCTCCCACCATGATAAGCCATCCTTTGGCATATGTCGCACCCAACCCACGACATTTGGCGCCCACCATGGGGCGAGGTGCACCGTCATCCGGAGACCTGTTCTGGACGGGAACCCTTTTTCTCCCTAGCGAGTGCAGCCAGCCCGGCACGCCAGACGAAGTCTGCGCCGATGCGCTGCTTGGCGCGGAAATCGCCTGCGCGGCCAGTTGCCTCGCCGATCTTGTCGGCGAGGTCTGCCTCTCCGATGATCCCTCATCCGACGCAGGCACAGGTAGCCCCGAGAACCTCCTTGCGAGACTCCTCTACCAACTCCACGTCGCCAGCGAGCCTGCTATGGACTTGGAGTCCGTAGGCTCCACCGACCCGATGTTGGTCGACTCCGACACCGCGTCGCTCGACGCGTTCCCCACCAACGTGGTGGTCTATGACGAGCCGCTCCCTCGCGCAGAGAGCGGCGGAAGCACCGTCACGGAGATACTTGTCTTTGGTCACGGCGAGCACTCCGACGGAGGTGCTCGCGCCCCGCTTGATGCGGGACTACAAGACCTGACCACGCCCATTCCCGAAGATGCCGACGCCGAGACGCTGGAGGCGCGCTGCCTTCAGCTTGTCGAAGGCGCCAAGAAGCTGGCCAGCATGAGACGCCTGTCGGAGGCCTATCAGCGCGAGTTGGACCGCGCTGTGGGCGGCACGCCGGTTCCCGCCGGGCCCAGCCACCTTGGCGTAGTCCAGCAGCGCGGTGTGGCCATCGCCAACCTGTTCAGGGCAAATCGCCCCGTCTACGCCACGCCGGTGGAAAACATCCGAGCTGCCCAAGCGGCACCAGACGAGCTGGACAATTTCGAGGGAGAGGAGCGTCGCCTGATGGCGGAGCGCGTTCAGCAGCTCCTCGACGCGGCTGCCGAGCAGAACGAGGCTGGCTGTGGCACCGACGCGCTGTGTCGGCAGAATGACGACCTGCATCCCTGCCGAGACCAAGGCGCGACATCTCAGACGCCGACCGGTGGCGTCCGTGGAAGAAAAGACAAGGAGCCGGCTGCTAGCCGCAGTCGGACTTGCATCACCATAGAGCGCGACCAAGATGGCCGCCCAAGAGCAGTGGAACGACGGGACAACTGTCCGCCTCCTCCCCCTCGCAGGGAAAGGCGAGTCTCCCTGCCGCCTGTTGACCACCCGACACTCGGCGACCGCCTTGGCCACCGAGAGGGAGTCGGAGAGAATGATGCCCGCCACCGGATCGACCGTCTCTACCGATCCCTGGCGCTTGAAGAAGAAGATGAGTAGGGTTCGCCGTGTTTCGGCCCCCGCATTCGAGACAAGCCTTTCCCCAGAGGGTTCACACTCCCAAGATACACGCCCAAATACACCGGCTCTGTGAAGCCAGAATATTGACTGGTTGACTACTCTACAGCCGTCAGCATAGCAAACGGCAACAAGCGTGTTGCCGTGAAGTATGTTCCGCTCATGCTCCAGGGCACAACCCGGACTTGGCTAAACAGGTTGAAGCCCCGCAGCATCAACGGTTGGGTCGACTTCACCGATGCCTCCATCCGCAACTTCACCATCACGTACAAGCGGCCTCCCAAACCGCGCCAGCTTTCCTTGTGCATGCAAGGCCCCAACGAGTCAACTCGCGACTACCTCACGCGCTGGGCCGAGCTTCATAACTCCTGCGAGGGCATGCACAAGGTGCATGTTGGAAATATGCCCTAGAGGCAATAATAAAAGTGTTATTATTATATTTCTTTGTTCATGATAATAGTCTTTTATTCATGCTATAACTGTATTATCCGGAAATCGTAATACACGTGTGAATACATAGACCACAATATGTCCCTAGTGAGCCTCTAGTTGACTAGCTCATTGTGATCAACAGATAGTCATGGTTTCCTGGCTATGGACATTGGATGTCATTGATAACGGGATCACATCATTAGGAGAATGATGTGATGGACAAGACCCAATCCTAAGCCTAGCACAAAGATCGTGTAGTTCGTATGCTAAAGCTTTTCTAATGTCAAGTATCTTTTCCTTAGACCATGAGATTGTGCAACTCCCGGATACCGTAGGAATGCTTTGGGTGTACCAAACGTCACAACGTAACTAGGTGGCTATAAAGGTGCATTACAGGTATCTCCGAAAGTGTCTGTTGGGTTGGCACGAATCGAGACTAGGATTTGTCACTCCGTATAAACGGAGAGGTATCTCTGGGCCCACTCAGTAGGACATCATCATAATGTGCACAATGTGACCAAGGGGTTGATCACGGGATGATGTGTTACGAAACGAGTAAAGAGACTTGCCGGTAACGAGATTGAACAAGGTATCGGTATACCGACGATCGAATCTCGGGCAAGTAAAATACCGCTAGACAAAGGGAATTGTATACGGGATCGATTGAGTCCTTGACATCGTGGTTCATCCGATGAGATCATCGTGGAACGTGTGGGAGCCAACATGGGTATCCAGATCCCGCTGTTGGTTATTGACCGGAGAACGTCTCGGTCATGTCTGCATGGTTCCCGAACCCGTAGGGTCTACACACTTAAGGTTCGGTGACGCTAGGGTTATAAAGGAAGTTTGTATGAGGTTACCGAATGTTGTTCGGTGTCCCGGATGAGATCCCGGACATCACGAGGAGTTCCGGAATGGTCCGGAGGTAAAGATTTATATATGGGAAGTCCTGTTTTGGTCACCGGAAAAGTTTCGGGTTTTTTCGGTAACGTACCGGGACCACCGGGAGGGTCCCGGGGGTCCACCAAGTGGGGCCACCAACCTTGGAGGGCAGCATGGGCCAAGTGTGGGAGGGGACCAGCCCCAGGTGGGCTGGTGCGCCCCCCACAGGGCCCAAGGCGCAAGGGAAGTGGGGAAGGGGGCAAACCCTAGGGCAGATGGGCCCTAAGGCCCACCCTAGGTGCGCCTCCCCCCTCTCCCCCTTCTGGCCGCACCAGATGCCATCTGGGGGCTGCCGCCACCCCTAGGGAGGGAACCCTAGAGGGGGCGCAGCCCCCTCCCCTCCTCCTATAAATAGTGGGGTTTTTGGGGCTGTCCAACACATGAGAACTTCTCCCTCTTGGTGCAGCCCTGCCTCTCTTCCTCCTACTCCTCTCCCGTGGTGCTTGGCGAAGCCCTACTGGATTGCCACGCTCCTCCACCACCACCACGCTGTTGTGCTGCTGCTGGATGGAGTCTTCCTAAACCTCTCCCTCTCTCCTTGCTGGATCAAGGCATGGGAGACGTCACCGGGCTGTACGTGTGTTGAACGCGGAGGTGCCGTCCGTTCGGCACTAGGATCTCCGGTGATTTGGATCACGACGAGTACGACTCCTTCAACCCCGTTCTCTTGAACGCTTCCGCTTAGCGATCTACAAGGGTATGTAGATGCACTCTCCTTCCCCTCGTTGCTGGTTTCTCCATAGATAGATCTTGGTGATACGTAGGAAAATTTTGAATTTCTTCTACGTTCCCCAACAGTGCAGGCCATCGAATACTTCACCGCCGGGTGCCGAGAGGGCACCCTCCTCAAGCACAAGCTCCTCTGCGACGAGCCAGAGACCCTCGACGAGCTACCGATCATAGCAGACAAATATGCCACGGCCGACTCCTCCATGAAGGCGGAGATCCAAGTTAGTGTGACTGGCAAGGTGGCTCCTCAGGCTCCTCGAACCCCGGCTGGAGACGCCAGTCGGCGTCAACAACAGAACGATCACAAGCGCAAGGCCACGCAGCCGGCTTCCACCTGCCGGCAGGTGGCAACAGTCAAAGACCAGCAGCCGGAAGGGCCGCCTCCGCCCAAACGACAGAAGGGCGGCAAGCCCAACTGGTTGCCGGCTTTCTCATATGAGCAGACTTTGGATGCTCCCTGCAAATTCCATAGTGGTGCGAAGCCGTCCAACCACACCACTCGGAAGTGCCACTGGCTCACCAGGATCGTCAAGGGAGACGGCCTCATGCCTCCCGCGCCTGCTGGGCAGCCGCCTTCTCCCCCGCCCCAGCAGCCGACGGTCAGACCAGTCGGCGCAATACAAGACGAATACCCAAAAGAGCATGGAGCATATGTCATCTTCACCAGTGTGGCCAATGATCAACGCAGCAGGCGGCAGCAGTAATAAGAAGTAAATGCGGTAGCATCAGAGACCCCAGAGTTCATGCATTGGCCTAAAAAGCCCATCAGCTGGAGCAGAGCTGGCTACCCGGAGGTGATGCCTAAGCCTGGCTCCTATGCCCTTATTTTGGACGCCACCTTTTCCACGGACAAGCGAGCAGCTCGCTTCTCCCGAGTCCTGATAGACGGCGGCAGCAGCATTAACATCCTATACATGGATACCAAAATTAGGAATCAGACAAAGGCAGCTTCAGCCCAGCCGGACAGTATTCCATGGCATAGTTCCTGGCCTTTCTTGCTCACCAATCGGCAAGATTCTGATAGACGTCCTCTTTGGAGACAAAGATCATTTCCGCCGAGAATCAGTATGGTTTGAAGTGGTGGACCTTGAGAGCCCATACAATGCGTTACTTGGCCGGCCTGCCCTGGCCAAGTTCATGGTTGTCCCCCACTATGCCTACCTCAAGATGAAGATGCCGAGTTCCAAGGGGATTCTGACCATAGCTGGCGACTACAAGAAGTCGTCTGCCTACGCAGCAGAGAGCAGTCGATTGGCCGAGTCCCTCGTGATCGCAGCTGAGAAGCGGCTCCTTGACCATGTTATGGCGATGGCAAGCAAGCAGCCAGAGATGTCGCCCGATCCCAAGGAGTCAGAAGCTGAGGGCTCGTTCAAGCCGGCCAAAGAAACAAAGAAGATACCCTTGGACCCAGAGCACCCGGAGAGGTATGCTGTCATAGGTACAAACCTCGACAGGAAATAGGAAGGCGAGCTCATCGATTTCCTCCGTGAGAATCGGGACATCTTCGCATGGTCCCCCAAAGACATGCCAGGTGTCCCGACGGATTTCGCCGAGCACAAATTACATGTCTGGTCTGATGCCAAGCCAGTCAGGTGGCCCTTGCGCCGCCTGTCAGAAGAGAAGAGAAGAGTCGTCGGAGAAGAAATTGCCCGGCTGCTGGCAGCTGGCTTCATCATGGAGGTGTTCTTTCCAGAGTGGTTGGCCAACCCGGTCCTTGTGCTGAAGAAGAACAAGCAGTGGCGTATGTGTATTGATTATACCAGCCTCAACAAAGCATGCCCCAAGGACCCGTTTGCTTTACCAAGAATCGACCAAGTAATAGACTCCACAGCGGGATGCGAGCTGTTGAGTTTTTTGGATGCATATTCAGGATACTACCAGATCAAGTTGAACCCGGCTGACAGACTGAAGACCGCCTTCATCACGCCATTTGGAGCCTTCTGCTACTTGACTATGATGTTCGTCTTGAGGAATGCCGGTGCCACCTTTCAACGTTGCATGCAGAAGTGCCTTCTCAAGCAACTCGGCAAAAACACCCACGTTTACATGGACGATGTGGTGGTGAAGACGGATAAGCGTGGAACGCTGCTAGAAGACCTCAAGGAGACCTTTGAGAACTTGCACCGATTTCAAATCAAGCTCAACCCAGAGAAATGCGTCTTTAGAGTACCAGTCGTACAGCTTCTTGTCTTCCTGGTCTCAGAACGCGACATAGAATGCAACCCTGTGAAGATTAAGGCCATTGAGAGGATGGAAGTACCCAGCCGACTGCTGGACGTACAGAAGTTCACCGGTTGTTTGGCATCCATCAGCCGATTCATCAGTCGGCTGGGCGAGAAGGCTCTCCCCCTATACCAACTCATGAAGAAGACCACTTTTTTCGAGTGGAACCACAAGGCTGACGAAGCTTTTCTCTAGTTGAAGAAGATGTTGACTACTCTGCCTGTCCTGGCGGCTCCGGCTCCTAAGGAGCCCATGCTCCTATACATCGCCTCCACCAGCCGTGTGGTCAGCACAGTCATCGTGGTAGAGCGCAAGGAGGAAGGCAAAGCCCTACCAGTCCAGAGACCAGTATATTATTTGAGTGAAGTACTGTCGACCTCCAAGCAAAACTACCCCCACTACCAGAAGATGTGCTATGGCGTGCACTTTTCCGCCAAAAAATTGAAACCGTACTTTCAAGAGCATCCAATCACTGTGGTCTACACAGCTCCACTGGTCGAGATCATTGGAAGCCGAGATGCTTCGGGCCGAATGGCCAAATGGGCCATAGATCTGCCCCCCTACACCATCTACTACCAGCCTCGCACCGCCATCAAGTCACAAGCGCTGGCCGACTTCCTCGTCGACTGGGCCGAGACCCAGTACTTGCTGCTAGTGCCCGACTCCACCCATTGGCGGATGCATTTTGACGACTCCAAAATGCGCACCGGCTTGGGAGCCGACATCGTCCTCACCTCTCCCAAAGGCGACAAGCTCAAATATGTGCTGCATATCCACTTTGTTGCCTCCAACAACATCGCCGAATACGAGGCACTCATTCACGGGCTCCGGCTTGCCAAAGAGCTCGGCATTCACCGGATCCTGTGCTATGGGGACTCCGACTTGGTGGTCCAGCGGTCGTCAGGTGACTGGGACGCCAAAGATGCAAACATGGCGAGCTACCGCTTCCTCGTACAGCAACTCAGTGGATATTTTGAGGGATGCGAGTTTCTCCATGTGCCAAGAAACGACAACAACCAAGCAGACGCCCTGGCACGAATCGGCTCCACCCGTCAAGCAATACCAACCGGCGTCGCCCTTCAGCGCCTTCTCAAACCGTTTGTCAAGCCATCACCAGAGTCAGATTCTATCTTCGTGCCGGCTCCTCCTGAAGCAGTCGGATCCGACTTGAGAGCTCAATCAGCCGGCACGGGAGTTCTAACGGACGGCTCGGGGGTCGCAGCTGTCGCACCCGGCCCGGGGACTGCAGCGACTAGCCCGGGGACTTCAGAACTCGGCCCAAGGACTGCACCAATCGGCTCGGGGACTTCATCGACACAGCAAGCGGCTGCCGACTCCAACCCGCCGCCTCCCGACCCAGCCGCCCTTGTCCAAGTTGCAATCCTGACAGTTGCAGAAGTCACAGCACCTTCATGGGCCCAGCCCATCCTCAATTTTTTGGTGAACAAAGAGCTACCAACTAATGAGATCTCGGCCCGGCAAGTGCAACGCCGGGCAGCAGCCTACACCATTGTCGATAGAGAGCTCATGAGGCGCAGTGTCACTTGTGTCTACCAGCACTGTGTGGAGCCGGAGCAAGGCCAAGCGATTCTCAAAGACATCCATCAAGGCGAGTGTGGCCACCACGCGGCTTCAAGAGCACTCGTTGCCAAAGCCTTCCGCCATGGTTTCTTCTGGCCGACTGCTCTTGAAGACGCCAAGGAATTGGTCCAAAAATGCAAAGGGTGCCAGAAGTTTCGTTCCAAGCCACATCAGTCGGCTTCTGCGCTCAAGACTGTTCCCATTGCCTGGCCCTTTGCTGTCTGGGGCCTGGACATGGTGGGACCATTCAAAACAGCGGGAGGCAGCATGACCCATCTGCTTGTCACGGTGGACAAGTTCACCAAGTGGATAGAGGCCAAACCAATCAAGAAGCTGAACGATCCGACTGCAGTGACTTTCATCTCTGACATCACCATCAGATACGGCATACCACACAGCATCATCACCGACAACGGCACAAACTTTGCCAACGGTGCCTTGGCCCGTTTCTGCGCGACGCAGGGCATCAGACTGGACTTAGCGTCCGTTGCCCATCCGTAGTCAAATGGACAAGTAGAGCGAGCAAACGGCCTCATCTTGTCCGGCATCAAGCCTCCACTGGTCGAGCCTCTGGAGCGTTCGGCCGGCTGTTGACCCGACGAGCTGCCAGCCATCCTCTGGAGCCTGCGCACAACTCCAAACAAGTCAACCGGCTTCATGCCATTCTTCCTCGTTTACAGTGCCGAAGCCGTCATCCCAATGGACATAGAGTTCGACTCCCCTCGAGTCACCATGTACACCGAAGAGGAGGTAGAAGAAGCACGTCAAGACGGCGTCGATCTGCTGGAAGAGGGCCGGCTGTTGGCACTCAGTCGGTCCAGCATCTACCAGCAGAGCCTGCGCCAGTATTATAACCGCAAGGTCAAGCCGAGATCTTTCCAAGAGGGAGACCTTGTGCTCCGGCTGATCCAGCGAATAGCCAGTCAGCACAAGCTCTCAGCGCCTTGGGAAGGCCCCTTCGTCATCAACAAAGTGCTAGGCAAGGACTCCTACTACCTGATCGACGCTCAAAAGCCTCGAGCACGCAAGAGGGACGACTCCGGCAAGGAGACGGAATGGCTGTGGAACGCAAACCTCCTCCGAAGATTTTATAGTTAAAGCAGTATGTACCATGCTACCTTTTGTATTAAGTACAAAGACTCCGGGTCCCCCGAGACGAGCTCGGGGACTGCCCTCTTTTATCTATATGATAAGAATCATGCCCATAAGTATGTTATTTTTTTGCCGCTTGGCACCGGGTCCGACTAGTCGGCCCGGGGACTTGCCGCCTTGCACTACGAAATGCTTCTGTAGCCGGACATGTAATTTGTGGCACCTAAGCCGTCTCCTGCCAGAAGCCGCAGCTCACAAAGCTACCTGACGGTGGGCAGGAGTAAGGTAGAAAGGGTGCCCATATGAAAAATGGCTAAGGACACAAGCATGGGCATAGTCTAAGCCGGCTTCCCGCCTCTTACAACCGACTGGTGAGTAGTCAGCTCGCCATGTTCTACTTAACTTGCCAAAGAACTCTAAATGGCTAAGTACTTGCCTTCCCTAAAGAAGCTAAGTACTTGATCCAGCAACAGTCTGCAGAGCGGCTGTCTGACTGGCAAGACGGCAACCAAGGGAAGGCGACAAAGGAAAAAAGCCAAAGAGAAACAGGCAAGAAGAAATAGAATTCGGAATGTATTTACATAGCAAAGGCCTTTGGCCAATCTTCAAACAGCAGTTCAAGATACACCCCGCGGGTGCAATTGTGCAAAATTAACAAAGTTTATCGAGATCGATAAGCAGGTATAAACAAAGGTAAAGTGGCAGCCTAGGAAGCAGCAGGCGAGCTTGGTGGAACAGCGGAATCGGCAGCGCCGGCTGGTGGAGCGGCCGGCTGGGAAGTCTCCGCTTGGTCGCCTCTAGTGGTAGCCGGCTCGGTTGGGCGTGGCTCATTGTTGGAGGCGCGGTCCAGTTGAGGCTGGCCGTCCGCTCTGACCTCCAGCACCTCCCCTTCGCCTTCCTCCTCCACCCCGCCTTCTTCCTCGCCACTGGAGTCGATCACCTCCGCTAAATCCTCGTCGTCAGCCGGATTCACCCCGAACCATTCCGGCGGTGCCTCGTCGCCATTCTCAGCCCGCTCCGGGACGAAGACGCTGGTGCCGGTGTACTCGATGATCGACGCCGCACACTTGACTAGGTCATCTTCCACGACCGCCAACTCTGCCTGAGCTTCTAGCCGGAACATGGCTAGCTGGGCTAGACTCATCCCAGGATACCACGCCTTGACGAACTCTAAGGCCCGGCGTGCTCCAACATGGGCCGAAGAGCCCTTCTAGGACTCAAGGCGGCCAGCCGCTACCTCCAGCCAGTCGGCAGTCCGACTTGGGGTGCACGGTGCTTGCATGTCCGGCCACAGGGCGGCGATCGCTTGGGCGCTGACACGTTGAAGCCGGTGCAGCATCCGGTGAGCCGGCCGAAGACGAGGCTCAATGCTCAGGATCTGCTCGTTAAGGGTTCGGGGGGAGTCAGCGGCGATCTTCGCGCCATCCGCCCTCCGCCCTTCACGATCAGCCTCGATGGCCTAGTTGGCGGCGTCCGAGTGGCCAGGGAAGAAGTCTGCCAGGACAGGAAGGCAAAGAGCCAAATTAGAGATTAGAAGTCGGCTCGACCAACAGCCGGCAGCTCAAAGAAGAAAAGTGAGGAGAGGCTCACCGTCCACGAGATCCTCGATCTCATGGAAGCCGGAGGACAACATCGCCTCCTTGTCGGTCCAGGACGGGCGCTCGGACGCGAATTCAGCAAGGAGGGCGGTCTCCTTGTCCTCCGCCTCTTTCTGTGCCTTCTTGAGCAGCTCCTTCTGCTCTGCCAGCTGCGTGACCAGCCAGTCGCGCTCCTCAGCTAGCTGGCCGCACTCCTCCTCCTTGGTGCGCAGGGCAGTGTTGGCCTCGCCCAGCTGCTGCTGCAGGGCGTCGTTGGCCTCTGCAGAAGAAACAAGATAACAAGGTGTTATTCACCAACAAGGAAGAATAGTTTCCAAGGAGATCCGGCCCGACTGCTTAGCAGTCGGCCTGAATCTCGGAGACTACAACCCGCGGGTGCGCCAGCGCGCCCCTGCAGAGAAGGATGAGGACTCACTCCGGCTTTCTGACAAGTCGGCGGTCCGCTTGGCCAGCTCCCCGACGTTGGCGTTGAAGGTGGTCACGCGAAGATTGTGGTAGTCCTGTGACAAAATTTCAGACAAGTGTTAGTACTTGGAACTCGCCGATCAGAGTTCCGAGCTGCCTGCTCAGCAGCCGGCCCGAAACTCGGGAACTACACCCAGTGGGTGCGCTGGCGCTCCCCCACCGAGAAGAACAAAAAACGGAGACAAAGAAGAAGGGAACGTACCCAGATGGCTTCTCGCGATGCAGATACGCCTTGGTGCAGTTCTTGATGGCATCGCCCTCGGCTCGGATCTTGGCTTGGACGTCCAGAAGCGCCCGGTTCAATGGGCCCGTCCCGCCTCCCCGCACCCACCCAGTGGGCGCGGCGCTCGTCGCTTCGGTGTCCGGGATCGTGGAGCTCGCGGCGCCGGTCTCCAGAGGGCGCGGCGCCGAAGCCGCCTTCGCGAGATGGCGACGCGTCGGCGCCCCGACCTGGAGAACTAGGCGGGCCACCACCTCGTCTTCAGTCGGCGGCACCGGCGGGTCCGCCGGCTGCTCGTCTTGCACGCTCCCAGATGGAGGCGGTGGTGGCACGATCACATCCGTTATGGAAGTGTCGCCGCCATCCCTCTCCATGACCGGGTTCTCGCTGCCGGCCTCCCGAGTCTGCGCCGTGATCTCCGGGGGTGGTGGCGCGGAGTTTAGAGGAATAACAAAAACCGCCGACTGGCGGTGCGCGGCTTCTTCAGCTTGTTTCTTCACCGCGTCGGCGGCCTCGGCCTCCTCTAGTCTCTTCTTGGCGGCGGCCTCCACCTTCTCAGCCCCCGCCTTCTTCAGGCGGGCGGCTTCCTGCTCTTCACACACCTCTCGTGCGTTCTGCTCTATCGCCTCTCGGAGGTCGGCGGCAGGGTCAATCCGCCGAGTGGTGGCGGAATTCTCCGCCGACCCCACGATGGAGGCGGCAGCGACCTTGTCAAGAGAGAGGGGAGCCCTGGACCCAAGGGCGACAAGCAAGCAAACTCAGACAAGATCAACGAAAGAAAAAATGAAAGCGCAAGAAAGGAAGCACTTACGCGGAGACCAGCAGCGGCTTCTTCACTTCCTTGCGGAAGCGGTGGGCCTTTGCGGCCGCCTCGTCCCGCTTGGTTGCCACAGCCGAGCCCTTGGGCTTCTTCGGCCGACAGCCAAACATGCTCGGCGAGGCCCTGCGCTTCTTCGCGCCGCCTTGGGCGTCCGCCGTGGCACAAGAGCTCGCGCCGGGCTGGCTGGCTCCTGGCTGGTGGCACGGGGCGACCTCCTCCGCGTCATCGTCAGGCCAGTCCTCGAAACTGGCCCCGAGCCTTAGGCCGCACACTTCGCCGCTTCCTCCCTTGGCATCATCATCCAAAGCCGCCGCCCCCAAGTCGGGGTCGTCGACGTCGCTCTCCGCCCGATCGGGGAGGAATTCGCGGGCCGACCCCACGGCGCCGGATGCCGGATGGAGGGGGGTTCTGACCAAAGCTGATTGGTCAGATTGGACAAGATGGACTCAGCGGCAAAGGAGTCAAAGAAAAATGAAAAGAAACAACTCACTATGGGCGGAGGGTTGGGGCGTGAATACGGCTCCTTGCCGAACTGCCACTCTCCCGTGAGCTCGCAGTTCGCAAGGTAGTTCACCATGTGGGCTAACTCTGCGTGAGGCATCTCCTTGGTGCACAAACGACTCGGGTCCCAATGCCCGCTCATCTGGCAAATCATGTGGGGCGACTTTGGAGTGGGAGCACTCGGCGCGCCACGAAGGCGGCTAGCAAATCCAGCCCGGTCAGGCCCTCTGACTGCGTCAGCACTCGGAGTCGCGCGATGGCACCGGCTCCTGCGGGCATGAGCGTCCTGGCCCGATACGACCAGTTGGGCTGCCTCCCAGCCGGTGGGCTGGCCACGTAGGCCGACAGATTGACCCAGTCGCCCTTCGCGAAGACGCTCTTCATGTAGAAGTACGACCGCTGCCACATCTTCACCGACTTTATCAGCCGGATGGGGGGAAACGGGTTGTCGGCCCCCGACCTCTGCACGGCAATGAGCACGCCGCACTGAGCCGGCACGCCTGCGGCTTGGGTGCCGAGCTTGGAGTAGAAGAACTCCCCCAGAGCTCGATGGTGGGGAGAACGCCGAGGAAGCCTTCGCACAGTGCGACAAAGGCGGACAGCAGCACCACCGTGTTTGGGGTGAGGTGGTGCGGCTGGAGACCATAGAATTCGAGAAAGGCGCGGAAGAAGCCACTCGCCGAAAGGCCAAGGCCGTGTAGGCAGTGCGAGCGAAAGACCACCCGCTCGCCCTCCTCCGGCACCGGCGAGATTTCCTTCTTCGGCGCGAGGCGGACCCTCACGAAGTCCTTGCCAGGCAGCCGTCGTGTCATGCGGAGGAAATCTATGTGATCATCGTGGACCTCCGAACCATCCCAGGTGCCGGAGTGCACCGCGGGGGGCGTGGCGGTGGAAGAAGAGCTCATCGGGAACGGATCACCGCGGTGCTCACCGTAGCTTGGGGCACGGCGGCGAGAGGAAGAAGAGGAGGAATCAGTGAGGAGGAGGGGCGCGCGTGCTCTGCCGCTCCCCCTCCTCCCCCTACTTATAGACCAGTGGGCTGCGAAGCCGAGGGGGCGGGTGTGGGATTTACTGCGCCCACAACCCCACGCCCCCCACGTTTACCGTGCAAAGTTACTGTGCACAGTAACTCTGTGGGAATCTCAATTGTCCACCCCGGCCGCAGCAGATCCGCTCGCGTGCCGAGGCGTGGTAGTGGTGGGCCCCGCCTGTAGGCGTGTCCCGTCACGCGCGTGGGTGGGCAGACTGGCCCGGCCTCTCGTCGCCACGTCACAGGCCCGAAACGGGCGGCGGACTGGAAGCTTAGCTAGGACGCCACTTGGATCCCGCCAAGGCGTTCGAAAATTTTGGACAAGTCAGATTCGGCGAGTCTGACTCCTGCCAGTCGGCCCGGTAGAAGTCGAACGAAGCATCGCCTCAAAGCACTCGGAGAAAGGAAACTGCCGAGGCTCCTCGACCAGTCACCCGCGGTGCCTCACCAGCTTCGGGGACTACTGCCGGAGTAATGAGCCACGGGTAGGCTACCCCGACGCCCATAGCCTTTCGAGACATCGGGGCTGACCGCGTCGCTCAGGATGCCAAGATAAAGAGCCGCCTTCTGGAAGCTGGCTGGAGAAATAGCTGGCTGCCCATAGACGGCCGAGTCCAGAAGGTGAGGTCAAGACAAGCCGACTCCTGCCAGGCGGCTTCCAGAGAAGCCGGCTCCGAGGAGTCGGCCCGCGGCCCCTTCGAAGCCCGTACCCACATCAAGGGGGACGGGACAGGGGATGGCTATAGTGCAGCCCATCCCCTCCCCTTCCTAAGGGCTGGCGCAACCACAGTGTGCTGTACCAACGAGGAGCCCCGCCTGGCACGGCACTGTTGCCATACCAGCCCAGACATCATTACAGGCAGGCGGAGTCCTGCTCCCACGACGGCATGTCTGTACGGCCCAAGGACGACGGGCCCCACCAGTCAGCTAGAGTCCAGAAGACGGCGAAGAGCCCTACCAATCGGACCCGGTGGGAGTCGGCCTGCTCATCCCACGGGCCCCACGCGCCCTTAAACAGACATGACAGGGAGTGGCTACAGTAATCGCCCGCCATGACGGCGGTGCTGTAGCCATGATCCTTCGACTAAGCCTGTGTCATTAGAAGCGTGGCTACAGTGATCAGCAGCCGGCAAGACCGCCAAGCGGCGGGTACGGCCTGTCGGCTCCATACCAGATCAGTCGGCGGGGCCCCCCAATCAGCGGAGAAGTCGGAGGCCGAAGAGACTGATGACTGGGCCTGCGCCCAGTCATATTACCCTTGTACCCCTGGGGGGTAGGCCTATATAAACCCCCCAGGGCACACATGCAAAGGGTTGGGACCCATTAGAACTAGACCAGAGATATAGGAACGAGAAAGCTAGCCTTGCCTTCTCCTACCTCCAGCATACAGCTCGAGGAGCACCCTTGTACTCACTTTGCCTTAGTGATCATGCGGAGACCCCGCAGAGCAGGACTAGGGGTGTTATCTCCTAGGAGAGCCCCGAACCTAGGTAAAGTACGTCGGCGTTCGTGTCTACGCCTAATCCCGCTTCCGGGCACCGGCGACGTTCTACTCGCTCCCACCATGATAAGCCATCCTTTGGCATATGTCGCACCCAACCCCCGACAATTGCGGTTATACACATATTCATAATATTGATGCCAAAAGATGCAAAGTCCACTACTGCAGGATGCTGCTAACGCGACACTACGATCAGACACCCTTTCACAAAACTGTGTGCGATGCATTAATCACAAACAGGGATGTAAAAAACTGTTAAACAAGGTGCAAAACGTTTGCAATGGAGGATGCATCAAACATGGTTCAGATTTTAGTTGCATGTGCGATCCAGGGCATATGGTTCAGTCCAATGAACCATTTGCGATGAGGCGGAACAAAAGAAATGGGCAGCCTGATGAAGGCGTGTGCGATGTACAACATACGGTTCACTCGGATGAACTGTTTGTGATTAGGCAACATAAAAGAAACAGTCAGCCAGATCAAGGTGTGTGCGATGTGCAGCATATAGTTCACTCGGATGAACTGTTTGTGATGTGGCAACACAAAAGAAACGGTCAGCCAGATCAAGGTGTGTGCGATGTATGACATGCGTTCACCCGGATGAACTGTTTGCGTTGAGATAAGAGAACATAAACGATTCAATATAAAAAATACCATAAATATTGCAAGGTTCAAAGTCAAAGATTACAACGCCCAAATGCAAACATTGCAAACCGCGTAATTTCTAAAAAGGGATCAGCCGCTGACAAGTCATGTATGGGTTTGACACAATAACTTCCAATACGAAGTTTGGCATTTTTGGAGGCACTTCCATTCCACAGTACTAGCCGCCTCTGATAATCATACCATTGATCTTTCCTAATTAAATGCGTGTTCAACCTCAGTACCCTCAGCACCTTTGCTCTGGCAAGAAAGAACATGGCGAGTGTAATCTCTGGTGGGGTCCCTCGGTAGGAGTTCAAAGTAATATTTGAGAGATGCAGATCCAGGCATTCGATGTGATTGTCATTATCAACATCTTCCACCGGGCCTAATATGCAGAGCAAAAGAAGAGAACATGTTAGTGCCTACATGCAGTTTTGAACACTACTACACACCCACTTGGTTTGCAGGATTTCTAAAATGCACCAACGTGCCATCTTCAATCTGTCATGATTAACATGGGCATTAATTTGATTACAATCTAGAAACATGTAGCCTTCTTCACAAGAGGTTGGATTGGATGAAAAATTTCCTAAGAAAACTAGTACAAATGAATCCAAAGGAGAAATGCTTATGGATGATTGTAACCATATGAATGAAGCAACCAATATGGGGTGGGGTGTATGTCCTAAAATCCTCCAAAATTCCTTCAGAAATCGTAGTACATAGTCATTGTAAACTTGGGAAAAGGTGCAAAAAATTGAACTCCCTTATGGTAACATTTAACAGGAAAGGAACATCACCTTGATATACAGCTTCTTCAGGCACGGAAAGCATCTCAGGCAACTGAAAACTTGCTCCAGGTTGGGGACGATAGATTCGATTGCCAAGACCTTCACTGTGCCCACAGTCTCGGTGAAGCTTCGTTGGATGATAGACGAACATACATCTTCAAAACTAGAAATAACGTTGATATCAAGAAGGAGAGGTATATAAGGCGATTGTTGTACCTGAAAGTTTTAGTATTTGACAAACGAGTATCCCACCACTTTCAATTTCAGCGCAGAAATGACATTGATTCTTGTTGGACCTTGTTGATCAACTACAAGTAATCTCTCAAGTGAAGGTGTGTCCTGGACGACCATATTGCGGTCCACCTTTTGTGATCTCTCGTTGCAGCACCATCAACACACATAAATAGTGCGGAGTGTAAAACTTAGGGTTTTGGGGAACTGCACAACACCCATAACGGGTGTGGATATCTCATATATATAAGGGGTACACAAAGGTGTATGATACAATATACAAGATCTATATAGAGGCTACGTATAAATACAGTCTAACACCCTCCCTCAATCTTAACTATGCCCTAAAGTACAAAGTACGTTAAGATTGTGCCTACAGCCTACAAACTGAGGTTTTGGTAGAGGCTTCGTGAAGATGTCAGCAAGTTGATCTTTCGAAGAGATGAACTTGATATAGAGTAGCTTCTGTGCAACACGTTCCCGCAAAAAGTGATAGTCAACTTCAATGTGTTTTTTCCGAGCATGAAACACTGGATTAGATGACAGATATGTAGCACCAATGTTGTCACACCAAAGGATAGGTGGCTGAGGTTGAGGAACTCCCAACTCTCTCAATAAGGACTATACCCATATGATCTCAGCTGTAGCATTTGCAACTGCCTTGTATTCAGCTTCAATGCTACTCCTGGACACCATAGCTTGTTAATACGTCTCTATCGTATGTACTTTTCCAAACACTTTTGCCCTTGTTTTGGACTCTAACTTGCATGATTTGAATGGAACTAACCCAAACTGACGCTGTTTTCAGCAGAATTACCATGGTGTTATTTACGTGTAGAGACAAAAGTTCTCGGAATGACCTCAAACTTCATAGAATGACTTTTCAGAAATAATAGAAAATCCTTGCAAAAGATGAAGGCCAGGGGGCCCACCACCTTTCCACGAGGGTGGGGGCGTGCGTGCCCCCTAGGGCGTGCCCCCTACCTTGTGGGCCCCCTAGAGCTCCTCCGACCTCAACTCCAACTCTATATATTTGGTTTTGGGGAGAAAAAAATCAGAGAGAAGGATTCATCGCATTTTACGATACGGAGCCGCTGCCAAGCCCTAAAACCTCTCGGGAGGGCTGATCTGGAGTCCGTTCAGGGCTCCGGAGAGGGGAATCCGTCGCCATCGTCATCATCAACCATCCTCCATCACCAATTTCATGATGCTCACCGCCCGTGCGTGAGTAATTCCATCGTAGGCTTGCTGGACGGTGATGGGTTGGATGATATTTATCATGTAATCGAGTTAGTTTTGTTAGGGTTTGATCCCTAGTATCCACTATGTTCTGAGATTGATGTTGCTATGACTTTGCTATGCTTAATGCTTGTCACTAGGGCCCGAGTGCCATGATTTTAGTTCTGAACCTATTATGTTTTCATCAATATATGAGAGTTCTTGATCCTATCTTGCAAGTCTATAGTCACCTATTATGTGTTATGATCCGTTAACCCCGAAGTGACAATAATCGGGATACTTACCGGTGATGACCATAGTTTGAGGAGTTCATGTATTCACTATGTGCTAATGCTTTGTTCCGGTACTCTATTAAAAGGAGGCCTTAATATCCCTGAGTTTCCGCTAGGACCCCGCTGCCACGGGAGGGTAGGACAAAAGATGTCATGCAAGTTCTTTTCCATAAGCACATATGACTATATTCGGAATACATGCCTACATTACATTGATGAACTGGAGCTAGTTCTGTGTCACCCTAGGTTATGACTGTTACATGATGAATCACATCCGGCATAATTCTCCATCACCGATCCATTGCCTACGAGCTTTCCATATACTTCTCTTTGCTTATTTACTTTTCCATTGTTATTGCTATCATCACTACAAAATACAAAAAACATTACTTTTGCTATCATTACCTTTTGCTACTGCTACCACTACTATCATATTACCTTGCTACTAAACACTTTGTTGCAGATATTAAGTTTCCAGGTGTGGTTGAATTGACAACTCAACTGCTAATACTTGAGAATATTCTTTGGCTCCCCTTGTGTCGAATCAATAAATTTGGGTTGAATACTCTACCCTCAAAAACTGTTGCGATCCCCTATACTTGTGGGTTATCAAGACTATTTTCTGGCACCATTGCCGGGGAGCATAGCTCTATTCTTTGAGTCACTTGTGATTTATATCTGCTTATCATTCTGAAGAACTTGAGAGATCCAAAAACCAAGATTTATCCCTCAACTATGAGGGGAGGTAAGGAACTGCCATCTAGCTCTGCACTTGATTCACCTTCTATTTTGAGTAAGCTTGTGACACCTAAACCTGCTTCCGCTATTCGTTTCGATATGTCGCATGTTATTGATGATGCCACTTCTGCTATGCATGATACTTATGATGAAACTACTTATATGCTTGATACTACTATGACACTTGGTGAATTTCTCTATGAACAAATTGCTAGGGTTAGAGAAAGTGAAATATTGAATCTGATAATACTGATGAAAGTGATGATGAAGACTTGCCTGTTATTCCTAAGGGTTATGTTTTTGATAAAGAAGCTTCTTTAGCTATTTTAGCTTGCAAAGATAGATACAAACTCAAGAGGTTATTAGCTAAATGGAATCAGCAATCTCTTAATGCTAGAATGAAACCTGACCCTGCTTTTGCTACTTCACATATCTGTGTTACTGATAAGGATTATGAATTCTCTTTTGATCCTGATATAATTACTTTGGTTGAATCTGATACTTTTCATGGCTATGAATCCGAAACTGTTGTGGCACATCTTACTAAATTAAATGATATAGCCACCATGTTCACTAATGATGAGAGAACTCGTTACTTTTATATCCTTAAAATATTTCTGTTCTCATTAAAGGGTGATGCTAAGATATGGTTTAATTCTCTTCATCCTAGTTGTGTGCGTAGTCCCCAGGATATGATTTATTACTTCTTTGCTAAGTATTTCCCTGCTCATAAGAAACAAGCTGCTTTAAGGGATATATATAATTTTGTGCAAATTGAAGAAGAGAGTCTCCCACAAGCTTGGGGGAGGCTTCTTCAATTACTTAATGCTTTGCCTGATCATCCTCTTAAGAAAAATGAAATACTTGATATCTTTTATAATGGACTAACAGATGCTTCCAGAGATTACCTGGATAGTTGTGCTGGTTCTATTTTCAGGGAAAGAACACCGGATGAAGCTGAAATTCTATTGAATAATATGTTGGCAAATGAAAATAATTGGACACTTCCTGAACCAGCTCCTGAGCCTATTCCTAAACCAACTCCGAAGAAGAGGGGTATTCTATTTCCCAGTCGTGAAGATATGCAAGAGGCAAAGAAATCTATGAAAGAAAAAGGTATTAAAGCTGAAGATGTTAAGAATTTACCTCCTATTGAAGAAATACATGGTCTTAATTTACCGCCTGTTGAAGAAACATATGATCTTAATCCTTTACCTATTGAAGAAACTCATGGTCTTGATAACCTGACACAGGTAGTAAAGGTAAATTCTCTATAGATATGATAAAGCTGAAATCCCATTTACTAAGTTTGCTAGCCCATGCTTAGATGAGTTTGATAAATTTATGGTTAAGCAAGAAGATTTTAATGCTTATTTTGGTAGACAATTGAAATACAATTCAAATATGCTTGAATACTTGGGTGATTATATGGCCAATGTTAATGGTGAACTTAAACTTATTAGTAAACATGCTTCTATGGTTACCACTCAAGTAGAACAAGTACTTAAAGCTCAAAATGATTTGCTCAATGAATTGAATAGTAAGAATAATGATAATGATGTTAGAGTTATGACTAGAGGTAGCACAATGACTCAGGAACCTTTGTATCCTGTAGGCCATCCTAAGAGAATTGAACAAGATTCTCAGAGAAATAATATTGATGCACCTAGTTCGTCTAAAAAGAAGAAAAAGAAAAATGATAGGACTTTGCATGCTTCTAGTGAACCTATTACTGAAACACCTGAGAATCCAAATGATATTTCTATTTCTGATGCTAAAACTCAATCTGGTAATGAACCTGAAACTAGTGATAATGCTAATAATAATGTTCATGATGATGCTCAACCTAGTAATGATAATGATATAGAAACTGAACCTGTTGTTGATCTTGATAACCCACAATCAAAGAATCAACGTTATGATAAGAAAGACTTTGTTGCTAGGAAACACGGCAAGGAAAGAGAGCCTTGGGTTCAGAAACCCATGCCTTTTCCTCCCAAACCATCTAAGAAAAAGGATGATGAGGATTTTGAGCGCTTTGCTAAAATGATTAGACCTATCTTTTTGTGTATGCGATTAACTGATATGCTCAACCAATCCTTATGCTAAGTACATGAAAGATATTATTACAAATAAAATAAAGATACCGGAAGCTGAAATTTCCACCATACTTGCTAATTATACTTTTAAGGGTGGAATACCTAAGAAACTAGGAGATCTAGGAGTACCTACTATACCATGCTCCATTAAAAGAAACTATGTTAAAACTACTTTATGTGATCTTGGAGCCGGTGTTAGTGTTATGCCTCTCTCTTTATATCGTAGACTTGATATGAATAAGTTGACAGCTACTGAAATATCTTTGCAAATGGCTGATAAATCAACTGCTATACCTGTCGGTATTTGTGAGAGTGCATGTTGTAGTTGCAAACGTTAAAATTTTAACGGACTTTGTTATTCTTGTGATATACCCGAGGATGATAGTATGTCTATTATTCTTGGAAGACCCTTTTTGAATACTACAAGGGCTGTTATTGATTGCACTAAAGGCAATGTCACTTTTCATGTTAATGGTAATGAGCATATGGTACACTTTCCGAGGAAACAACCTCAAGTTCATAGTATCAACTCAATTGGAAAAATTCCATCGATTATATTTGGAGGTTTTGAATTTCCTCTTCCCACTGTAAAGAAGAAATATGATAGTCTTATTATTGGAGATGTGCATATCCCCGTTGAGGTAAGATAGTGTTATTCGAAATTTCTCCAGTTCCATGTTATTCTGAATGAGTTCGTTAACAAGACTTGATCAACCTTGTTAGTGGATTCCTTTTGGTGATCATGAGATGGATGAAACTAGAAGGCACAACCTGCTGTACTCGCCTCTTACTTTCTGTTATTTATATTAAATAAAATAAAAATAGTATTTTTCTGTCTGTTATCTGATTTATCCGTGCAATATAAAATTACCCCGAAAATAAAAGTTCTCCAAATGCCCTGAAATTTAAATATGATTTTTTCTAGAATATTTGAGAATATTTGGCACTGAGAACACAGCAAGGGGGTCATCCACCTGGCCATGAGGGTGGAGGGCGCGCCCCCTGTCTCGTGGGCCCATGGTGGTCCTCCTCCACTTATCCTTTCACCCAGACACTCCTTCTTCCTCCCCCAAACACGAATATCCAGTTCTTACCCGGGTCCAAGCTCATTTTGCTGCCATTTTCGATCTCCTTGCTCAAAGCACCTCTCACAAAACTGCTTGGGGAGATTGTTCCTTGGTATGTGACTCCTCCATTGGTCCAATTAGTTTTTGTTCTAGTGCTTTATTCATTGCAAATTTTTGCTGCTTAGGTGACCCTGTTCTTGAGCTTGCATGTCAAATTTATATGGTCAAAAGTAGTTTTGATGCATGATATAGGCTCTAGGCACTTGTAGGAGTAGTTGCTATCAATATTATTGAGTTGGGTTCACTTTTATTTTGAAGTTACTAAAAATTTCAGAAATTTTTCAGAGGAAGAAATATGTTTAGGAAAATGTACCAAGGTGGTTCTTCAAGGAAGCAAGGACCTAGGCTTGCAATGTGTGATGCTGATGATGAGCCACCAAGAAACGCTCCAGTGCGTCCTTGTGAATGGCCTTTGAAAAACTTTATGGAGCGAGCGGGAATTAAGGAAGAATTTAACGCATAATTGCATAACGCTGATCTTGTGAGCTTCGAGGAAGAGAAGTGCAGCCAGTATCACTATCTCACTAGTTCCTTTGTGAGGAGGTTTGAATTTTCGTCTTCATGTAATTCTCCAACTGTCCTGTTTGATCTTTATGAAAATTCTTACACTATGGACTTAGAGGATTTTACCACTGCTTGCAAACTTCCACAATGGGGTAGTATCAGGGAACCTCACAAATATGAATTTAGAGATTTTCTTGCTAGTATAACTGTGGGGGAATCTAGAGATATAACACAAGCTACCATAGGGAGCATTCATTTTCCTGCTATACATTATTTTGCTCTCTTCATAGGTAGATGCATTAACGGTAAAAATGAGGCATGTCACATGTGTGTCCTTGACCTTAGTATTCTTAGAAGTGCTGTGGTAGGAGATAAATCTTATAAATTGGGAGCCATTATTGCACGTAGGTTGCATCTGAATAGATTTAATGGAGATTTCTTTGGTGGAATTTATGAAACCCGCTTAGCTGATTTTCTCGGTGTAACTATACGTAATGATGATATTGAGTTGCCCCCTACTTATTTGGATTATGATGCTATGGTTCATCACTAGTTTGTTGAGAGGAATGAATCCCCTCTCCAGTATCGCTTAATATTTAACAGACGCCGTGATGTCTGTATTACTCTCCCTGCTCCTGCCTTCTTTGATTATCAGGCAAAACGAAGATATGTTATCACCAGAGAGGAGGCAAATGAGTATGAGAGGAGGGCGGAGGCCGCTCGTCGCCACGCTGCAGCTCAGGAGGCGATAGCTGCCGCATCTCAGTACGAGCCCAACTATTATTATGGATATTCGCCGGGCCAGCCGTGGCCATAGACCAACTTAGGCAAAAAGCCTAAGCTTGGGGGCGTACTCATTTCTCACCGACATTACATTCATGTTAACACACTCATTGCTCGATGTCGGTTCTCATACTTTTTCATTGTATCATCCATGCTAGTTTATTTCCTTTTTATGCTTTCTTCTTGTGTGTTTAATAAACCTTAAGAAAAAACCAAAAAAATTAGTTGTAGCTTTTAATTAGTTTACTTTCCATGCTTGTAGTAGTAATTAAAAAGAAAACCCAAAAATATTTCCTGTTCTTCTTTTGCTTGTTGGGAGCTTCCCCGTGTAAATAGCCTTATTTCTTTTCTTTTCTTTGGGGGTCGATAGGAGAAGACCATAATTAAATTGTTGAAGTGGCTCTTATATGCATTATTGTTGATTTAACCAAGAGCACATATTACCTTGTCTTCTCCTGTTTATTGAATGCTTGCAGATTCCAGGTTAGTCCAATGCACGTGCACTATTATCATTATTCACACTATTCGGTCGTGCAAGTGAAAGGCAATTATGACGATATATGATGGACTAACTGAGATGAGAAAAGCTGGTATGAACTCGACCTCTCTTGTTTTTGTAAATATGATTAGTTCATCGTTCCTGATTCAACCTATTATTAATAAACATGTTTGCAATGACAACTAGAGATCATAGTTTCTTGTGCCATGCTTGATTAGCTAGGAGCTTATAGTGGTTTACCTTGCGTGCCAACATGCTATTAAAATAGCTATGATGTGGTATGATAGGGTGGTATCCTCCTCTGAATGATTTAAGTGACTTGACTTGGCGCATGTTCACGCATGTAGTTGAAACAAAATCAACATAGCCTTCACGATATTTATGTTCATGGTGGATTATATCCTACTCATGCTTGCATTCGGTGTTGATTAATTTTAAGGCATGTTCATGACCGTTGTCGCTCTCTAGCTGGTCGCTTCCCAGTATTTTGCTAGCCTTCACATGTATTAAGCGGGAATACTGCTTGTGCATCCAACCCCATAAACCCCAAAGTTATTCCATATGAGTCCACCATACCTACCTATATACGGTATCTACCCGCCGTTCCAAGTAAATTTGTATGTGCCAATCTCTAAACCTTCAAATAAATATCCTGTTTTGTATGCTCTAATAGCTCATGTATCAACTAGGGCTGTCCGTATTTTCCATGTTAGGCGGGTTATTCTGAAGAGGAGTGGACTCCGCTCCTGTAACACCCCGGATGTAACTTTCCCAATTTGTAATCCAACTCTTGCCGTTTCCGGTGTTAAGTTATATTTATTTCCTCAGGTTCGGGTCTTTGTCTCCGTGTGTTGTTGTCTTTGTCATGCATCTCATATCTTGTCATCATGTGCATTGCATTTGCATACGTGTTCGTCTCATGCATTCGAGCATTTTCCCCGTTGTCCGTTTTGCATTCTGGCGCTTCGTTCTCCTCCGGTGGTCATTTCTAGCTTTCTTTCGTGTGTGGGGATTAAACATTTCCGGATTGGACCGAGACTTGCCAAGCGGCCTTGGTTTACTACCGGTAGACCGCCTGTCAAGTTTCGTACCATTTGGACTTCGTTTGATACTCCAACAGTTAACCGAGGGACCGAAAAGGCCTCGTGTGTGTTGCATCCCAACACCCCTTCAATTTGTCCCAAAACCCACCAAACTCTGCTCCATGTCCTAGAGCGTTCGATCACGATCGCGTGGACGAAAACCGAACCTCATTTGGACTCTCCTAGCTCCCTCTATGCCTATTTAAAGGCCCCCGATTTCCGGATCTTCCTCTCCCCCTGAAAACCCTAAAAATCTGTCTCTGCCGCCGCCGGACGTGTCCGGACGGAGCCGGACAACGTCCGGATCCCACCGCCGCCAACCGCGCAGTGCCACGTGGCACCCCGGCGAACCGCCGCCGCCCGAGGCCCACAAGCCCACCGCGGGCCCTCCCCGGCCCGAAGCCGCCTCGCCGCCCGCGCCCGGAGTCCCCTCGCCGCGCCG
>NC_057809.1:186106706-186116118 GCF_018294505.1 Triticum aestivum | reverse complement strand
CCGCCGCCGCCCTCGCCGCGGAGCGCCGCCCCGCACCCGCCCCGGCCTCCGGCGAGCCTCCCCGCGGTCCCGAGCTCCTCTTCCGGCAAGCTCGTCGTCCCGATCCACCATCTCCGGCGAGCTACAGTGTTCCCCGGCGATCCTCGTAATCCGTGCAGATCTGGATCTGAAGATATTTTCGGTTGACTTTCCCTCCTAACCCTAATCCATGTGCCCTTCTTCACAGCCCTGTAACTTTGCATCCGTAGCTCCGATTTGGGCAGATAGCATATCAAAATGTTTATCTTAGAGAGTACATCATTTCATTCCAGTGCATCATTTTTATTTGAGCTCATCTTGATGCCCGAAATGCTGTTAGAAGAGGGCTATTTGAGTTAATTGTCAGATATGTTACTCCGTTTAGCACTTTTGTCATTTTTGCCATGATTAATGTGTGCATGATATGCCCGTGAGTTCTTCATATGTTTTGTTAAGGGTTTTGTCATCTTTCCAGAGGTGCAACCCATGTATTTTTAGGATGTGTGTGGTGACTTGTGCAAGCTTGCAAAGTGGTGCACTTGCTAATTCTGTTTTCGGGGACTTAGTGATTTCACTAAGTCCTAGGATTGTTTATCTCATGATGCCATATGTTCATGTTGTTTCCTAGTGATCCGTACCTCGTTTGAGGATGATCAGTAAGGGAGTTTTGTTAATATTGTAGTGCTCTATCCATCCATGTCTTTGTTTGCAATTATGGAGCACCCTAGCTAGAGTCAATCGAGCTCTACTTTTGCTTCGTTGCGAATCTGGGCAGATCGTCAACTTGTTTGCGATTTTGCCGATGTTATTGTAGTTGATCCGTGCATGCTATGCCATTGTTCTTGCCATGTCTAGCTTGAATTTTGTGCCTTCTTAAGGGATGTATGCTTGTCTTGCCATGACTTGCACCATGGTGAGTGCATCAAACTCGTAAACATGCCTTCGTGAGTTATGTTTCAGCATGTCCCAGTTTTCACTGAGTCTGAAAACCGATTATGTTTTTGCTATGTTCGTGTGCTTGTTAGGATATTTTGTGATCCCTTTTGGCTCAAGGTCACTAAGGTACTTTTGTTAAGCTTGTTGAGTATCTCCATGCCATGTCTTTCTTTGCCATGTTCAGGTCCTGTAGCATGTTGTTTTGTTGCTCCGAAGAGGGCTATATGATCTGAAATTCCAGACAAGTGTTAATTTCACCAAGTCTGAGATCTGTTTTACCATTTGCGTTTTTCCATGCTTGTTTGAACCTGTTAATGGATGAATTGGCCGTAGCTCAGTGCTAGACTTTTGTTAAGCATCTTGAATGCTTCCCTACCATGTATTTTGATGTCATGTTTGGTTGCTGTGACATGTTCATTTCATTGCATTTAGATGCCTACTTGCTGTAAATCGCAGACCGGTGTCATTTTTGAATCGCTTGCCATTTCCAAACCGTAACTCCGATTCCGGCGTTCTTTATATCGTTTTCAAGCGATTTCATCTCATCTTTCCAGTGGCACACTTGGAATTCCAAGTTGAGGCCAGGTTCATGCATTTCCTGTCGTATCTTGCTTTTTGCATCCCGCATCGCATCCCGCATAGCATATCATCTTTGCATCGTGTGTTTGAGTTTGCACGTGGTTGATTGTATCCTTGTTGCTTGTTTGTCTTGTTTGGGTAGAGCCGGGAGAAGAGTTCGCTAACGAGGAGCCCGTTGAGTTTGCTTTCGAGGATCCAGTCAACTCTGACAACTATGCAGGCAAGATGATTATACCCTCGAAATCAATATTATCTTTGCTATGCTAGTTTGCTCGCTCTTTTGCTATGCCATTGCTAAGATGCCTACCACTTGCTTGCAAGCCTCCCAAATTGCCATGTCAAACCTCTAACCCACCATTGTCCTAGCATACCATTGATTGGCTATGTTACCGCTTTGCTCAGCCCCTCTTATAGCGTTGCTAGTTGCAGGTGAACATTGGAGGCCGTTCCTTGTTGGAACATCTTTTATTTACTTGTTGGGATATCATTATATTGCCTTGTTATCTTAATGCATCTATATACTTGGTAAAGGGTGGAAGGCTCGGCCTCTCGCCTAGTGTTTTGTTTCACTCTTGCCGCCCTAGTTTCCGTCATATCGGTGTTATGTTCCCGGATTTTGCGTTCCTTACGCGGTTGGGTTATAATGGGAACCCCTTGATATTTCGCCTTGATTAAAGCTTTTCCAGCAATGCCCAACATTGGTCTTACCATTTGCCACCTAGCCTCTTTTTCCCTTGGGTTTCCGGAGCCCGAGGGTCATCTTATTTTAAACCCCCCCGGGCCAGTGCTCCTCTGAGTGTTGGTCCAAATAGAGTCACTTGCAGCGCCACCTCGGGGCAACTTGAGGGTTGGTTTTAGTTGTACGTAGTGTTCATCTGAGTGTGCCCTGAGAAAGAGATATGTGCAGCTCCTATCCGGATTTGTCGGCACATTCGGGCGGTGTTGCTGGATTTGTTTTAACCTGTCGAGGTGTCTTGAGTAACCGAGATACCGAGTCTGATCGGAACGTCTTGGGAGGAGGTCTATTCCTTCGTTGACCGTGAGAGCTTGTCATGGGCTAAGTTGGGACTCCCCTGTAGGGATTGAACTTTCGAAAGCCGTGCCCGCGGTTATGGGCAGATGGGAATTTGTTAATATCCGGTTGTAGATAACTAGAACTTTAATTTTAATTAAAATGAATCAACCGAGTGTGTTACCGTGATGGCCTCTTCTCGGCAGAGTCCGGGAAGTGGACACGGTATTGGAGTAATGTTTGCGCAGGTTGTTCTCTAGCTTCTCGCTCGTGCTTTGCCTCCTCTTCTCGCTCTCTTTTGCGAATAAGTTAGCCACCATACTTGCTAGTCGCTTGCTGCAGCTCCACTCATATTTTACCTTGCCTTACCTATAAGCTTAAATAGTCTTGATCGCGAGGGTGCGAGATTGCTGAGTCCCTGTGGCTCACAGATTACTATTACACCAGATGCAGGGCCCGATGATTCCGCTCCAGGAGACGCGTACGAGCTCAAGTGGGAGTTCGACGAAGACTCTCAACGATACTATGTTTCCTTTCCCGATGATCAGTAGTCGTGCCCAGTTGGGGGTGATTGGGACCGTGTCGCATGTTGGGTTCTCTTTTATTTTGGCGCCGTAGTCGGGCCATGAGTGTTTGGTTGATGTAATGTTATTTATGTACTTGATTGACGTGGCGAGTGTAAGCCAACTATGTTATCTCCCCTTTATTATTTACATTACATGGGATGTTGTGAAGATTGCCTAATTTGCGACATATGCCTTCAATGCGATTATGTCTCTAAGTCGTGCCTCGACACATGGGAGCTATAGTCGCATCGAGGGTGTTACAAGTTGGTAATCAGAGCCTTCCCCGACCTTAGGAGCCCCATTGCTTGATCGTTTTTAGCGGCCGAGTTGTGTCTAGAAAAATGTTTTGAGTCTTTAGGAATTATATATCGGAGAGATTAGGAATTCTTTTTACTTCCCAGTCTCGTCATCACTCTGGTAAGGCATCCTGACGTAGAGTTTTGACTCTTCTCTTCTCAAATTTCACTAAATTTTTTTTAGGATCACGCGGGTATCTTGGAATCGTTCCGATGGTTTTATGGTGAGAACATTGACTTGGTGCCTCCTGTCAGGGGTTTAGTGGAAGTGTCCCGGGGAGTTGAGCTCCGAGGTGTTGTCATCATAATTTTATCGTTGCAGTTCTGGAATACCTGAGTTTAGTACGCCGACATCGAAAATCTCTTTTATACAGTTCGTTGGTGAGATAATCTCGACGCCACCCAGTACTGGGGCAGGAGTTCGGGAGTATCGCCATAACTTGTATAACGGATGCTTTTCGAAGGTTGAGGTAGATGGTTTCCGAAGGTTTATTGGTTATGTGTTGAAGGATGGATACAGCTGGATGTAGGATTTGCTAGTTTGGGTGAGATATTATGCTTCCCCTGTATCCCCAACACCTGATTGCATAACCGGAAAGGTTCGGGAGTTTCATAGGTGGGAATTCTAGTAGCTCTAGTTTTTCTTCCACGGATATTGGTTTGAGATTGGGATTTCTTACCTATTATTCGTTCTTGATCCATACCTTGTTGATTTATTTCTCTACCTTAATTCTATGTGGCTTCTCAATTTATGGATATGTGACCATTTCAAGAGGAATGCATTCGTTCATTTTGTTCGGATGTGAAGACTATATGTTGCAATTTTCATTCCATTGGATTCAGCTTCAATATTTATCTGTCAATGTGCTAATGGTGGTCAACCTCTTCAGGATGGCTCCTCCAACGCGCACGACTCCGAATCCTAATCCGCCACCATCTCCACCTCCTCCGGAGGCATGGCAAGCTATGATGGCCGCAACCAATGCAAACACACAGCTGATCATGCAAATTCTCCAAGAGCGCAATCAAGGCAGTCAAGGTAATCAAGGCAGCAATCAGAGTCACTTTGCTACACTCAACCAGTTCCTTGCTAACGGGCCAAAGACTTTCAGCAATTGTGTTGAGGCAACCGATGCTGACGATTGGCTTGTGGATCTGTGCAAGCATTTCAAGTGCAGTAACGTCAGGCCTGAGGACTTTGTTAAGTTCGCTTCCTTCCAACTCAAAGATCAAGCTGCAGAATGGTTCCAGCAGTACAAGGACTCCAGAGGTGGACATGTTATCACTTGGGATGATTTCCGTCGAGATTTCCGAGCTCATCATATTCCGTAGAGCGTGGTTGAAAGCAAGCGTGAGGAATTCCGCAATCTGAAGCAAGGCTCTTTGTCTGTTTATGACTACAACAAGTTGTTCCAGAAGCTCGCCCGCTTTGCCAAGCAGGACGTCCCTGATGAGAAGAGCATGATATATCAGTTCAGGGGTGGTCTCAGAGAAGAAATTCAGCTCGCTCTTGTCCTCTTTGAACCCTTGAGATACGATGAGTTCTACAACATGGCACTGAAGCAAGAGGCTGCTCAGTTGAGGTGTGATGCTTCCAAGAAGCGAGTCACAGATGTTACTCCTTCTTCCTCTACTCAAGTGGCCAAGCAGCAAAAGTTTTGGCTTCCTCCTCCTTCGTTCCGTCAGCCGTATCAGCAGAAGAGCAAAGGTGGCAGTGGTTCTTCCCACCCACCCAACCCTGGCTTTCAGAACAAGACTTTGTCTCAAGCTCCAAGATCGAGTTCTCCGTATCACCGTCCGCTTTCAGAGGTCACGTGCAACAAGTGCCAACAGAAGGGTCACTATGCCAACAAGTGTCTCAACCAGAGGCGTCTTCCTCCTCCTCCTCCTGTCAGGTCGACAAGTATAGCTGTGGTCAAGCATAACCCCAAGTTCGCCAAGGTCAATTTGCTGAATGCAGCTCAGGCAGAGGACTCACCAGATGTGATCATGGGTAACCTTCCTGTTAACGATGTTCCTGCAAAAGTTCTTTTTGACACTGGTGCATCGCTTTCTTTTATTTCAACTCCATTTGTGGCCAAGCATGATTTTGTGACCGAAAGGATTCCTGTTCCATTGAAGATTGTGTCTCCGGGCAAGCAAATGACTTCTAACAATTGCGTCCCGGATGTCTCTATCACGTTGGGCGATTACAAGTTTCTCTCTTCTCCAGTGGTTCTTGGTAACTCGGATATTGATCTTATTCTCGGAATGGATTGGCTTTCTAAGCACAAGGCACATCTTGATTGTGCAGCCAGGCAGATTCAATTGACTCATTCGTCTGAGGATGTAATTGTCTTTGCCGCTCGTGATGATACTATCCGTCTGTTTTCTCTCAATGAGAAGGGTGAATTGGATGCCATCTCTCAAATTCCAGTCGTTTGCGAATATCAAGACGTCTTTCTAGAAGAGCTTCCAGGAATGCCTCCGCACCGGCCAGTTGAATTCGTTATTGATCTTGAGCCCGGCACGGAACCTGTGTGCAAGTGTCCTTACAAGCTCGGACCTGAAGAGTTGAAGGAGCTGAAGAAGCAACTCGATATGCAAGAGAAAATGGGTCTCATCCGGCCTAGTTCTTCTCCGTGGGGTTGTGGTGTTCTTTTTGTGAAGAAGAAGGATGGAATGGACTGACTTTGTGTTGATTACCGTCCAGTGAACAAGAAGACCATCAAGAACAAATACCCACTTCCCAACATCAATGAGCTATTCGAACAACTCAAAGGTGCCCAAGTATTCTCCAAGCTTGATCTCCGTATGGGCTATCATCAGATTCGCATTCGTGAAGAAGATATTCCCAAGACAGCATTCAGAACAAGCTTTGGTTCATATGAATACACTGTCATGTCTTTTGGCCTCGCCAACGCTCCTCCGACGTTCTCTTGCATGATGAATTTCATCTTCAATGCCTACACCAATGACTTCGTTTTGGTCTATCTCAACGACATTCTGGTTTTCTCCAAGAACAAGGATGATCATGCCAAGCATTTGCGTTTGGTTCTCGATAAGCTCAGAGAACATCAGTTCTACGCCAAGTTCTCCAAGTGTGAATTTTGGCTTGATGAGGTTCTTTATCTTGGTCATATCATCTCTGCCAAGGGCATTGCCATGAATCCTGAGAAGGTGTCTGCAATTGTGAATTGGGAACCTCCTCAGAATGTGAAGCAACTCCGCAGTTTTCTCGGTCTCACAAGCTATTGCCGAAGATTCGTTGAAAACTTTTCTAAGATCGCGAAGCCTCTCTCTAATCTTCTTCAGAAGCATGTCAAGTATGTTTGGTCTCCGGAGTGTGACATTGCTTTCAACACTTTGAAAGAGAAATTGATCACTGCTCCAGTTCTGACTCCGCCTGATGAATCCAAACTGTACGAGGTCTTTTGTGATGCCTCTCTCCAAGGTCTTGGCGCAGTATTGATGCAAGAGAAGAAAGTTGTTGCTTATACATATTGCCAGTTGAAGCCTAATGAGAAGAACTACCCCACTCATGATCTCGAGTTGGCGGCAGTTGTGCATGCTCTTTTGACTTGGAGACATCTTCTATTGGGAAGAAAAGTGGACATTTTCACTGAACACAAGAGTCTCAAGTACATCTTCACTCAGCCTAATCTCAACCTCAGGCAAACTTGATGGGTCGAAATGATTCAAGAGTATAATCCGAGTATCGAGTATACTCCAGGCAAGGCCAATGTGATTGCTGACGCTTTGAGCAGGAAGGCTTACTGCAACAGTCTTATTCTCAAGCCTTATCAACCCGAGCTTTGTGAAGCTTTCCACAAGCTTAATCTGCAAGTTGTTCCTCAAGGTTTCCTCACCAACCTTCAAGTCTCTCCTACCTTAGAAGACCAGATTCGCCAAGCCCAGCTTCTTGATGCTATGGTGAAAAAGGTGAAGATTGGGATTGCCAAGAGCTAGTCCAAGTACAAGTGCTACCGCCTTGATGACAAGGACACTCTCTTCTTCGAGGATCGTATTGTTGTACCCAAAGGTGACCTCCGTAAAGTGATCTTGAACGAGGCTCACAATTCTCTCCTCTCCATCCACCCTGGGAGCACGAAGATGTATCAGGACCTTAAGCAAGCCTATTGGTGGACTCGAATGAAGCGTGAGATCGCTCAACTCGTGAATGAATGTGATGTCTGCAGAAGAGTGAAGGCACAACACCAAAGGCCAGCAGGTCTCCTCCAACCTCTTGCCATTCCAGAATGGAAGTTTGACCACATTGAGATGGACTTCGTGACTGGGTTTCCTAAGTCCAAGCGTGGCAATGATGCTATATTTGTTGTCATCGACAAACTCACCAAAGTGGCTCACTTTCTGCCTATCAAAGAGTCGATCACTGCAGCTCAATTGGCGGAACTCTATACCTCTCGTATTGTCTCTCTGCACGGTATTCCTCAAGTGATCTCTTCCGACCGTGGCAGCATCTTTACCTCGAAGTTTTGGGATTCTTTCCAGAAGGCCATGGGCACTAACATCCGCTTCAGCACAGCTTTCCATCCTCAAACAAGCGGTCAAGTCGAGCGTGTCAACCAGATTCTTGAAGATATGCTCAGGGCTTGTGTGATCTCCTTCGGCATGAAGTGGGAGGATTGTCTTCCTTATGCTGAATTCTCCTACAACAACAGTTTTCAAGCAAGTTCGGGCAAGGCCCCATTTGAAATTCTGTATGGCAGGAAGTGCCGTACCCCTCTCAACTGGTCTGAAACCGGTGAACGTCAGCTTTTGGGTAATGACTTAATCACAGAAGCAGAAGAAATGTGCAATGTCATTCGTGATAACCTCAAAGCAGCCCAATCCCGTCAGAAGAGCTACTATGATAGTAAGCACCGTGATTTGCCTTTTGAGATCGGAGATCATGTTTACCTCCGTGTCTCTCCTATGAAAGGTACTCGTCGCTTCGGTATCAAAGGGAAGCTTGCCCCCAGATACGTGGGACCTTTCAAGATTATCAGCAAGAGAGGCGACTTCGCCTATCAACTCGAGCTTCCTTCAAACTTTGCAAATGTTCATGACGTGTTCCATGTCTCTCAGCTTCAAAAGTGCTTCAAGACTCCTGACCACACCGTCAACTTCGAAGACATTGAGATCCAAGAAGATTTCTCTTATCGTGAGCACCCAGTTGCTATTCTTGAAGAGACTGAATGCAAGACTCGCAACAAGTCAATCAAATTTCTCAAAGTCAAGTGGTCACACCATTCCGACCGTGAAGCTACCTGGGAACGCGAGGATCACCTCTGTTCTGAGTACCCGGCGTTCTTTCAGTCCTAGATCTCGGGACGAGATCCTTTCGTAGTGGTGGAGTGTTGTAACACCCCGGATGTAACTTTCCCAATTTGTAATCCAACTCTTGCCGTTTCCGGCATTAAGTTATATTTATTTCCTCGGGTTCGGGTCTTTGTCTCCGTGTGTTGTTGTCTTTGTCATGCATCTCATATCTTGTCATCATGTGCATTACATTTGCATACGTGTTCGTCTCATGCATTCGAGCATTTTCCCCGTTGTCCGTTTTGCATTCCGGCGCTTCGTTCTCCTCCGGTGGTCATTTCTAGCTTTCTTTCATGTGTGGGGATTAAACATTTCCGGATTGGACCGAGACTTGCCAAGAGGCCTTGGTTTACTACCGGTAGACCACCTGTCAAGTTTCGTACCATTTGGACTTTGTTTGATACTCCAACGGTTAACCGAGGGACCGAAAAGGCCTCGTGTGTGTTGCAGCCCAACACCCCTTAAATTTGGCTCAAAACCCACCAAACTCTGCTCCATGTCCTAGAGCGTTCGATCACGATCGCGTGGCCGAAAACCGCACCTCATTTGGACTCTCCTAGCTCCCTCTATGCCTATTTAAAGGCCCCCCGATTTCCGGATCTTCCTCTCCCCCCGAAAACCCTAAAAATCCGTCTCCGCCGCCGCCGGACGTGTCCGGACGGAGCCGGACAACGTCCGGACCACGTGGCACCCCGGCGAACCGC
>NC_057809.1:186039823-186106268 GCF_018294505.1 Triticum aestivum | reverse complement strand
CCGCCCCGCGCCTGCCCTGGCCTCCGGTGAGCGTCCCCGCGGTCCCGAGCTCCTCCTCCGGCAAGCTCGTCTGCCGGATCCACCGTCTCCAGCGAGCTACAGTGTCCCCCGGCGATCCTCGTAATCCATGCAGATTTGGATCTGAAGATATTTTCGGTTGACTTTCCCTCCTAACCCTAATCCATGTGCCCTTCTTCACAGCCCCGTAACTTTGCATCCGTAGCTCTGATTTGGGCATATAGCATATCAAAATGTTCATCTCAGAGAGTACATCATTTTATTCCATTGCATCATTTTCATTTGAGCTGACCTTGGTGCCCGAAATGCTGTTAGAAGAGGGCTACTTGAGTTAATTGTCAGATCTGTTACTCCGTTTAGCACTTTTGTCATTTTTGCCATGATTAATGTGTGCATGATATGCCCGTGAGTTCTTCATATGTTTTGTTAAGGGTTTTGTCATCTTTCCAGAGGTGCAACCCATGTATTTTTAGGATGTGTGTGGTGACTTGTGCAAGCTTGCAAAGTGGTGCACTTGCTAATTCTGTTTTCAGGGACTTAGTGATTTCACTAAGTCCTGGTATTGTTTATCTCATGATGCCATATGTTCATGTTGTTTCCTAGTGATCCGTGCCTCGTTTGAGGATGATCAGTAAGGGAGTTTTGTTAATATTGTAGTGCTCTATCCATCCATGTCTTTGTTTGCAATTATGGAGCACCCTAGCTTGAGTCAATCAAGCTCTACTTTTGCTTCGTTGCGAATCTGGGCAGATCGTCAACTTGTTTGCGATTTTGCCGATGTTATTGTAGTTGATCCGTGCATGCTCTGCCATTGTTCTTGCCATGTCTAGCTTGCATTTTGTGCCTTCTTAAGGGATGTATGCTTGTCTTGCCATGACTTGCACCGTGGTGAGTGCATCGAACTCGTAAACATGCCTTCGTGAGTTATGTTTCAGCATGTCCCAGTTTTCATCGAGTCTGAAAACCGATTATGTTTTTGCTATGTTCGTGTGCTTGTTAGGATATTTTGTGATCCCTTTTGGCTCAAGGTCACTAAGGTACTTTTGTTAAGCTTGTTGAGTATCTCCATGCCATGTCTTTCTTTGCCATGTTCAGGTCCTGTAGCATGTTGTTTTGTTGCTCCGAAGAGGGCTATATGATCTGAAATTCCAGACAAGTGTTAATTTCACCAAGTCTGAGATCTGTTTTACCATTTGCGTTTTTCCATGCTTGTTTGAACCTGTTAATGGATGAATTGGCCGTAGCTCAGTGCTAGACTTTTGTTAAGCATCTTGAATGCTTCCCTGCCATGTATTTTGATGTCATGTTTGGTTGCTGTGGCATGTTCATTTCATTGCATTTAGATGCCTACTTGCTGTAAATCGCAGACCGGTGTCATTTTTGAATCGCTTGCCATTTCCAAACCATAACTCCGATTCCGGCGTTATTTATATCGTTTTCAAGCGATTTCATCTCATCTTTCCAGTGGCACACTTGGAATTCCAAGTTGAGGCTAGGTTCATGCATTTCCTGTCATATCTTGCTTTTTGCATCCCGCATCGCATCCCGCATAGCATATCATCTTTGCATCGTGTGTATGAGTTTGCACGTGGTTGATTGTATCCTTGTTGCTTGTTTGTCTTGTTTGGGTAGAGCCGGGAGACGAGTTCGCTGACGAGGAGCCCGTTGAGTTTGCTTTCGAAGATCCAGTCAACTCTGACAACTATGCAGGCAAGATGATCATACCCTCGAAATCAATACTATCTTTGCTATGCTAGTTTGCTCGCTCTTTTGCTATGCCATTGCTACGATGCCTACCACTTGCTTGCAAGCCTCCCAAATTGCCATGTCAAACCTCTAACCCACCATTGTCCTAGCATACCATTGATTGGCTATGTTACCGCTTTGCTCAACCCCTCTTATAGCGTTGCTAGTTGCAGGTGAAGATTGGAGGCCGTTCCTTGTTGGAACATCTTTTATTTACTTGTTGGGATATCATTATATTGCCTTGTTATCTTAATGCATCTATATACTTGGTAAAGGGTGGAAGGCTCGGCCTCTTGCCTAGTGTTTTGTTCCACTCTTGCCGCCCTAGTTTCCGTCATATCGGTGTTATGTTCCCGGATTTTGCGTTCCTTACGCGGTTGGGTTATAATGGGAACCCCTTGATATTTCGCCTTGATTAAAGCTTTTCCAGCAATGCCCAACATTGGTCTTACCATTTGCCACCTAGCCTCTTTTTCCCTTGGGTTTCCGGAGCCCGAGGGTCATCTTATTTTAAACCCCCCCGGGCCAGTGCTCCTCTGAGTGTTGGTCCAAATAGAGCCACTTGCAGCGCCACCTCAGGGCAACTTGAGGGTTGGTTTTAGTTGTACGTAGTGTTCATATGAGTGTGCCCTGAGAAAGAGATATGTGCAGCTCCTATCCGGATTTGTCGGCACATTCGGGTGGTGTTGCTGGATTTGTTTTAACCTGTCGAGGTGTCTTGAGTAACCGAGATACCGAGTCTGATCGGAACGTCTTGGGAGGAGGTCTATTCCTTCGTTGACCGTGAGAGCTTGTCATGGGCTAAGTTGGGACTCCCCTGCAGGGATTGAACTTTCGAAAGCCGTGCCCGCGGTTATGGGCAGATGGGAATTTGTTAATATCCGGTTGTAGATAACTTGAACCTTAATTTTAATTAAAATGAATCAACCGAGTGTGTTACCGTGATGGCCTCTTCTCGGCGGAGTCCGGGAAGTGGACACGGTATTGGAGTAATGTTTGCGCAGGTTGTTCTCTAGCTTCTCGCTCGTGCTTTGCCTCCTCTTCTCGCTCTCTTTTGCGAATAAGTTAGCCACCATACTTGCTAGTCGCTTGCTGCAGCTCCACTCATATTTTACCTTGCCTTACCTATAAGCTTAAATAGTCTTGATCGCGAGGGTGCGAGATTGCTGAGTCCCTGTGGCTCACAGATTACTATTACACCAGATGCAGGGCCCGATGATTCCGCTCCAGGAGACGCATACGAGCTCAAGTGGGAGTTTGACGAAGACTCTCAACGATACTATGTTTCCTTTCCCGATGATCAGTAGTGGTGCCCAGTTGGGGGTGATTGGGACCGTGTCGCATGTTGGGTTCTCTTTTATTTTGGCGCCGTAGTCGGGCCATGAGTGTTTGGTTGATGTAATGTTATTTATGTACTTGATTGACGTGGCGAGTGTAAGCCAACTATGTTATCTCCCCTTTATTATTTACATTACATGGGATGTTGTGAAGATTGCCTAATTTGTGACATATGCCTTCAATGCGATTATGTCTCTAAGTCGTGCCTCGACCCGTGGGAGCTATAGTCGCATCGAGGGTGTTACAGCTCCTCACTCACGAGAAAAATGGCTGGTCACCGGGATGCCCAGTCCCATGCTTTATGCAAACTAAATCAAAATAATTGCAAACAGAACTCCCCCTGGGACTCTTGTAGTTGGAGGCACTCGTTGTTTCGAGCAAGCCATGGATTGATGCTTGTTGGTGGAAGGGGGAGTATAAACTTTACCATTCTGTTTGGGAACCGCCTATAATGTGTGTAGCATGGAAGATATTGCCATCTCTTGGTTGTTATGTTGACAATGAAAGTATACCGCTCAAAATATTATTCACCTCTATTTCAAAACCGAGCTCTGGCACCTCTACAAATCCCTGCTTCACTCTGCAAAGGGCCTATCTATTTACTTTCATGTTGAGTCATCATCTTCTTTTTAAAAAGCACCAGTTGGAGAGCACCGCTGTCATTTGCATTCATTATTGTTAGTTTACATTTAGTATGACTTGACTGGGGCTATTTTACCATGAATTACAATGTCTAGTCAGTCCTTGATCTTTAAAGGTGCTCTATATTTATGTTTTGCGGTCTCAGAAAGGGCTAGCGAGATACCATCTTGTTATATCATATTATGATTGTTTTGAGAAAGTGTTGTTATCCGAGATTTATTATTATTGCTCACTAGTTGATTATGCCATTGATATAAGTAAACTTGAGACCTATGTGTTATTGTGAATGTGGTTACTTCATAATCTTTGCTGAAAACTTGAATGTTGGCTTTACATATTTACAACAACAAGATCAAACAGAGTTTGTAAAAGTTTTTCTTTATCACTTTCAGTTTATCAACTGAATTGCTTGAGGACAAGCAAAGGCTTAAGCTTGGGGGAGTTGATACGTCTCCGTCGTATCTACTTTTCCAAACACTTTTGCCCTTGTTTTGGACTCTAACTTGCATGATTTGAATGGAACTAACCCGGACTGATGTTGTTTTTAGCAAAATTACCATGGTGTTATTTATGTGCAGAAACAAAAGTTTTTGGAATGACCTGAAACATCACAGAACTACTTTTCAGAAATAATAAAAAATCCTTGCAAAAGACGAAGGCCAGGGGGGCCACCACCTGTCCACGAGGGTGGGAGGCGCTCCTGTCCCCCTAGGGCGCGCCCCCTACCCCATGGCCCCCCTGGAGCTCCTCCGACCTCAACTCCAACTCTTTATATTTGGTTTCGGGGAGAGAAAAATCAGAGAGAAGGATTCATCGCGTTTTATGATACGGAGCCGCCGCCAAGCCCTAAAACCTCTTGGGAGGGCTGATCTGGAGTCCGTTCGGGACTCCGGAGAGGGGAATCCATCGCCATCGTCATCATCAACCATCCTCCATCACCAATTTCATGATGCTCACCGCCGTGCGTGAGTAATTCCATCGTAGGCTTGCTGGACGGTGATGGGTTGGATGAGATTTATCATGTAATCGAGTTAGTTTTGTTAGGGTTTGATCCCTAGTATCCACTATGTTCTGAGATTGATGTTCCTATGACTTTGCTATTCTTAATGCTCGTCACTAGGGCCCGAGTGCCATGATTTCAGATCTGAACCTATTATGTTTTCATCAATATATGAGAGTTCTTGATCCTATCTTGCAAGACTATAGTCACCTATT
Source organism: Triticum aestivum (assembly GCF_018294505.1). NCBI lineage: Eukaryota > Viridiplantae > Streptophyta > Magnoliopsida > Poales > Poaceae > Triticum > Triticum aestivum. The sequence continues at coordinate 186,101,309 of NC_057809.1, read as the reverse complement.
ATGTGTTATGATCCGTTAACCCCGAAGTGACAATAATCGGGATACTTACCGATGATGACCATAGTTTGAGGAGTTCATGTATTCACTATGTGCTAATGCTTTGTTCCGGTACTCTATTAAAAGGAGGCCTTAATATCCCTGAGTTTCTGCTAGGACCACGCTGCCATGGGAGGGTAGGACAAAAGATGTCATGCAAGTTCTTTTCCATAAGCATGTATGACTATATTTGGAATACATGCCTACATTACATTGATGAACTATAGCTAGTTCTGTGTCACCCTAGGTTATGACTGTTACATGATGAACCGCATCCGACATAATTCTCCATCACCGATCCATTGCCTCCGAGCTTTCCATATATTGTTCTTCGCTTATTTACTTCTCCGTTGCTATTGCTATCATCACTACAAAATACCAAAAACATTACTTTTGCTATCATTACCTTTTGCTACCGCTACCACTACTATCATATTACCTTGCTACTAAACACTTTGTTGTAGATATTAAGTTTCCAGGTGTGGTTGAATTGACAACTCAACTGCTAATACTTGAGAATATTCTTGGGCTCCCCTTGTGTCGAATCAATAAATTTGGGTTGAATACTCTACCCTCAAAAACTGTTGCGATCCCCTACTATCAAGACTACGTCTCTGTCGTATCACTTGTTTACGGCAGCCCAGGCGATCATATTAGGACCAAAGAAGACATCATGTCCCCCCTGTGGATCGCCTGTCATCTAGATTACCAGCCCAGTCTGCATCCGAGAAAGAAGAAAGCATAAAAGACGGTGGTGGCTGAAGAAGTAAACCATATGAGGAAGTGAAGCAAACATAGCGAAGAATTCACTTCACCATTGTCTAATGAGAAGTCCGACGAGCATGGAGAAACTAAAAAATACGATTGACTGCATAGGAGATGTCAGGTCGAGTGATAGTCAGGTACTGCAGACCACCAACAATACTGTGATACTCAGTGGAGCCATCGAAAGTGAGAAGATCTCCATCAAAAGCAGACAAACGATCAGTAGTAGACATAGGAGTCATGGCATGTTTGCACTGCAGCATACCTGCCCTTCGCAACAAGTCCATCGAGTACTTATGTTGTGTGAGTGTCAAGCCAGTAGGAGAATGAGAGAGTTCCAAACCAAGGAAGTAATGCAACGTTCCTAAATCCTTCACCGCAAAGTCACCACTCAAAGAAGAGATCAGACGATCAGCAGCAACATCAGATGAGCTGATGAGGATAATATCATCAACATAAACCAGCAGATACATCGTCACCTTAGGCCGATGCAGAAGGAAGAGTGACGTATCAGTAGTGGAAGGAACAAAACCAAGTGACCGAAGAACAGAGCCCAATCTGGCATGCCAGGCACAAGGAGCCTGCTTCATCCCATAGAGCGCCTTGACCAGGCGACACAGATGATGAGGGCGAGCAGGATCAACAAACCCCGGGGGCTGACGCATTTAAACCTCCTCATCCATAACTCCATGTAGAAAAGCATTCTGAACATCCAGCTGACGGAGAAACCAACCTCGAGTAACAGCCAAGGACAACAGAAGCCGTATAGTCGTTGGTTTGACCACCGGACTGAACGTATCCTCGTAGTCAAGACCATACCGTTGGTTGAACCTTTCGCCACTAACCATGCCTTATAGCGTTCAATAGAATCATCGGCATGCTTCTCAACTTTTAAGACCCACTTGGAATCAATGACATTAACACCAGAGATCGGAGGAACAAGTTGCCAAGTATCATTTGTCAACAATGCCTGAAACTCTTGTTCCATAGCCTGACGCCAATGAGGAATCCCGAGAGCAGCCTGAAAGTGACGCAGTTTAGCCGAGGGTTCTTCCTGAAGATGAGCAATGCAGGCCGCAAGCCAGACCACCGTCACATCTTTGTGTTGTTTGGGACAGACAATGCCAGACCTGTTGCGTGTATGCGGTCGATGAGCAACAACAGCCGGTGGTACAGCGGGTTGCAACGGCACCGAGGAGGCCGACGAAGCATCTGGTGACGGTGCAGCTGTGCCTGGCAAGGACGAGGTAGGGCCAGGCGATGCAACAGGAGACGGGGCAGGCGAGACGGCCCGCTCGAGGTCAAGCACGGCCGGCCCAGGCGAGGCCGTCCGCTCGACGCCAACCAAGGCCGGCCCAGGCGAGATCGGCCCAGGGGAGACCAGCCCAGGGGAGGCCGGTGTGAGCGAGGCTGGCGCTAAGGACCCCGGTCCAGCGACAGCCACTGTAGGTGGGGGAGCGAGAGGAATGCATGGCGCATGCATTGCACCGCACCCCACGTCAGGGGCATCCGACGCCTCCTGTTCGTCCAATAGCTCAAGGCGAGCTCCACGACCTGTTCCTGTATCATGATTAGGCAACAAGGCAGGAGAGTATGCAATATCAACAAATTGAGTAGGCAGAGGAGAGGTGGAGGGCGAGGATGACACCGAAGGTGCGGGAGTCAGCGATAAAGATGAGAACGGGAATACATTCTCGTCAAACACAACATCACGTGAGATGTAGACACAATTAGATGGAATGTGAAGGCACTTGTACCCTTTATGAAGAGAGTTATACCCAAGAAAAACACAAAGTTGACCGAAACTCAAGCTTACGCTTATTGTACGGACGAAGATGAGGCCAGCAAGCACAACCAAAAACTTTGAGAAAGGTATAATCTGGAGACTCATTAAGCAACAGTTCAAGTGGTGTTTTCATCCCAAGAAGTCGTGTAGGAAGCCTATTTATGAGAAAACAAGCAGTGGAAAACGCATCACTCCAAAACCGAAAAGGTACTGATGCATGGGCAAGTAAAGTTAGGCCAGTTTCAACAATGTGACGATGCTTACGTCCAGCCGTGCCATTCTGCTGATGTGTATGAGGACAAGACACACGGTTCGAAATTCCAAGCTTATTAAAAAAGGAATTGTGGTTGTGATACTCACCACCCCCAATTGGTTTGGACATGGATAATCTTATGCTTAAGAAGACGCTCAATGTCACATCCCTAGCTTCTGGTTTGCTCTGAGCTAGCTAGTCATGTGTTGCATCATGTTTAAATTTTTCCTAAAATTGAAATGGGGATGTTCAAACCCTAGCATTAAATCAACTCAACTAGGGTGAATTAAAATCTTTTCAATAAACCCAAAAGGTTCCTAAGAAAAGTTCATGATTTCTGGTTAAGGTGGAAACCTCTGCCAAAAATGATGAATATATTCTTAGGTCATTTTTGGATTTTTGAATTAAATCATATTGTATTTGACTTTGGGCATTTAAATACTATAAATAATTTAAATGTTCAAATAAATGTTGGAAATTGTTAAGGGTCACTGAAATAATTCAGAAAGCACCCATAATTGTTTCCAGGATTTTATTAAATGATTTGGTATTTTAAATCAAATCAAAAACAAAATAACAGAAATAGAAAAGAAATAAAAGAGAGAGAGAGAAGGAAGTTACCTGGCGCCCACTTACCTGGCCCAACACGGCCCAGCCCATCTCCACTTCCCCCCCCCTGTCGTCTTCCTCTGCCAGTAGGCAGAGGCGAGGCGTGGCGCGCGCCCGAGAGGCCTCGGCCACCTCCTGCTTCCCCCTGGCCACCTCCTGCTTCCTCCTCGACGCCCCGGAGACGCCACGCACCTCCCTGCCTCTCTCCCTCACTCTCCCGCGTCCTCATCCTCTCCCCTGGACTTCTCTCTCACTCGCCCGAACGGAGCCGCCGCCACCGACGAGCTCCCTCGCGGCCACCGCCACCCCCTAGCCTCGCCGATGCGCTCAAAGGCTCCGCCTCGACCCCCTCTTTCTCCCCACCGAGCCACAAGGCCCCGGACGTGCCGCAACACCGCCCTCGATGTCTTCTTCAACCTCGGGACCGCCGGCCATCTTCGTCAAATTCGTCGGCTCCGGACCGTCCCCGACCTCGCCGAGCGTCCCCTCGTCATCACCGTGAGCCACTGACCTTCTCCCCTAACTCAGCATGCTCTCCTCCGTGCCGTAGCGCCGTTCCCCACGAGCACCGAAGCCACCGTCCGCCATTGCTGCTGCACGCATAGCCTCCGTGCTCCCCTGGCCTCACTGTGCTGCTCTTAGTGCTCCCCATGTCTAGCAGGTGCTGCCCAGCCTCTCCATTTTCTCACTGATGCACCGTAGCGACGCGCCCGAGCACCACCGAACACCATCGCCGCCAAAGCTCGTCGCCGACATGAGTTCCGGCGACCCCACGACCTCCCACTTGGTCCTCTAGATGCGCGAGAGCAAGGGCCATCCCCTGGTGCCCTCAGCGCGCCAAGCTGATGCCTCTAGCGTAAGTCCGGCGTGCCCCCACCGTGTCCTGTGGTCGCCGCCGGCTGGTCTCCGGTGGCTGACGTGGCACCATTAGTTTAGGTGCTAATCGCGTTTAGTCAGTGTCGCGTGTCGATGACATATGGGCCCCACGCCCTTAACCAACCACGGTTTAACCCCTGTTTAGTTTAAGTTAACCACAGTGGCCCCACGCGTCGGAGTTGACCTAGCTGACGTGGCCGTTGACCGGTCCCACCTGTCAGTGAGTTAAACAACCCTGTGTCACTGACGTGTGGCCCCCACATGTCAGGTTTGACCAGCAGCAGCGTCTGTTGACCTGCTGACGTCACGGTGATGCACTGCTGACGTAGTAAATGTTTTCTGGAATTTAAATAATTCTTAAATGATTTATTATTTTCAGAAAATGTCCTAAACTTCTAAAAATCATAGAAATTCAACCGTAACTCCAAATGAAATAAATTATATATGAAAAATTATCAGAAAAATTCAAGGAATCCATCTGTACCACTTTCATGCATGTTAGAACAACTTATAGCTGCTGTTTAGCACAAATCAATTAAATGGCATTTGAATAATCACATATGGAGTTTGAATTTGAATCTTGTATTCAAACCAACTTCATTTAATCTGTTGCTAGTTGCATTAGCCCAAAACACATTCATTTTGCCATGTCATGATCATGCATCATATTGTGCATTGCATTGATTGTGTTCCCTTCTGTGTTGCCGGTATTTGTCCCCTCTCGATAGACGTGATACCGATGATGTGATCGTTGACACTGATGAAGACTCAATGTTATCTTCAGAAGTGCCAGGCAAGCAAAAACCCCTTGTTCATTCCGATACAATCCTACTCTCTCGCTCCTGCTCTCTTTTAATGCATTAGGACAACAACGATTCAACTGTTACTTGCTGCAGTAGCTGAACCCCTTTATCCTTTGCATGACCTGTCATTGCCACAGTAAATAGACGAAACCCACTAGCATGAGTAGGAGTTGTTTGAGCCCTGTTGTGCCTACTCATTCTTGCTTGTTTGTCATGCCTGCTACTGCTTAGAGTTGTGTCAGGTCTGATTTATCCGGGATGAATCAGAGGTGTGTGAACATGTCCTACTGTGTGTGAGCTAAGTGTGTGAACACGATTTGGTAAAAGGTGTCGGTGAGAGGCCATGTAGGAGTACATGGTGGGTTGTCTCATTGAAGCCGTCCTTAGGAACTGACTTCTGTGTTTGTGATCCATGATTCAGCTACTACCATACATTGGGCCCTGAAATATGACCCCGCTCGACTTCTTATTCACCCTCGTCCTCTGTCCAGGAGTTGCAAGTAGTTTCTGGTGTTTGTAGTATGCTGGAGGCCATGGACAGCGCTGACCGGAGGGGTGGGCTGTGATGCGGTAGGCACATGGCCGGGTATACCGGGCGCCCGTTTGGTGTCACGGAACCCTGTTCACATCGTTTGGGGCTGTGAGCGAAACTCCGGCCAGATCTCCTCATGGATGGAACCCGAATAGGCGATAAACCTGGACTAGAGACTTGAGTGTTTAGGTAGGTCGTGGTCTACACCCACGTCGGCTTTCGCTTGAAGTCTGCCGAGCACATGTCGTGTGCAGACGCTAAGTGGTGGAAACATGTATGAAGAAGTACACCCCTGTAGGGTTAACATCATCTATTCGAATAGCCGTGTCCACAGTAAAGGACTTCTGGGTTGCTTATATCAGTTCATAGACAAGTGAAAGTGGATACTCTAAAATACGCAAGATAAGCGTGAGTGCTATGGATGGCGCTCTCGTAGGGAGACAGGAGCGGATCCATAATGGTGTATTGATATGGGGAATATGTGGACTCGTGTGCGCCACCTCAAAAGAGTTACATTGCAGTCGTAGTTCAGGATAGCCACCGAGTCAAAGCTGGCTTGCTGCAGTTAAACCCCACCATCCCCTTGTTGATAATGATGCATATGTAGTTAGTTCTGATGTAAGTCTTGCTGGGTACATTTGTACTCACGTTTGCCTATTTTATGTTTTTGCAGAGAGACTTCGGTCTCACTAGTAGTTCCACGTGGACTTCGACGTTTAGCTTGTTACCTCAGCTACGATCTTGTGCCCCGGCAGGATCTGGTAGATAGTCAGGCTTCTCAGCCTTTTTCAGTTATAGATGTCTGTACCTAGACATGATAGCTTCCGCTTGTGCTTTGATTTGTATGCTCTGATTGTTGGGTCATGAGACCCCTGTTTGTAATATCTCGCTCCTCGGAGCCTATTGAATAAATTACTTGAGTCGTAGAGTCATGTTGTGATGCCATGTTGTATTTGCACATATCGAGCATATTGTGTGTATGTTATTGAAATGCTTGGTATGTGTGGGATCTGACCATCTAGTTGTTTATCTTTAGTAGCCTCTCTTACCGGGAAATGTCTCCTAGTGTTTCCACCGAGCCATGGTAGCTTGCTACTGCTCCGGAACACTTAGGCTGGCCGGCATGTGTCCTTCTTCGTTCCTGTGTCTGTCCCTTCGGGGAAATGTCACGCTTTGAGTACCGGAGTCCTGTTAGCCCGCTACAGCCCGGTTTACCGGAGTCCTGCTAGCCCAGTGCTACAGCCCGGACCCACTTGCTGATGACCGACACGTGCGAAGCTGGGTCATGGATGCCTGTCCCTGTAAGTCTGTGCCACTTTGGGTTTACGACTAGTCATGTCAGCCCGGGCTCTTTATCATATGGATGCTAGCGACACTATCATATACGTGAGCCAAAAGGCGCAAACGGTCCCGGGCAAAGGTAAGGCGACACCCGTGGGAACACCGTGCGTGAGGCCGCAAAGTGATATGAAGTGTTACCGGCTAGATCGATGTGACATCGAGTCGGGGTCCTGACAGCGTTTGCGCCAGTCGTCCTCCACCTCCCGCCAGGAGGCCAGAGGCGTGTGGCCGGCGCGTGCGCACCGCCGTGCCGCCACGGCACCTGCCTGCCTGTCCTCCCCCTCGACGCCTGGACGTCCGGAACGTCGCCACGCAGCTGCCCCGCACCGCTCTCACTCTCCCTCGCCCTCCTCCTCTCCCCCTGCTCTCTCTCCCTCTCACCCGAAGCACTGCCGCCGCCGCAGCTCGTCACCGACGCGCTCCCCGCCGTCCCCTCGCCCCTCCGTAGAGCCCCCGAGCTCCGCCGCGACCCCCTCTACCTCCTCGTCGAGCCAAGCAAGACGGGGCATCCCGTGGAGCCATCGCCGTCGCCATCCTCACCTCCGGCCGCCGTGGGTACTCGCCGTCGATTCGGGAGCTTCCGGGTATCCCCGACCTCGTCCTCGCGCTCGCTGGATCCACGGTGAGCTCCTCCACCGTTCCCCTCTCTTCTCCCTCCCGTTCCCGTGCCGTAGCGCCGCTTCCCACCACGGCCGAAGCCTCCCGCCGCCGTCCTTGTCGCCGTCGCCGTCTCGGCCCGCCTTCGCCCAAACCAAGCCTCCCTTCGCGCTCCTGGTGCCACGAGGGTGCCGCCGAGCCCCTCAGGTGGCCTCCCCGTGCCCCGCAGCCCGATCCCGCTCGCGCCCGAACTCCGGCCGCCGCCCCGAGCTTCGCTCCGGCGAGCTCCGGCCTCCCCCGCTGCTTCCACCTACCCTACCAGATGCGCGAGAGCCCGGGCTACGCCCCGGTGCTCTCAGACGCCGTCCCCGTGGCCTGTGGCGCGGACTCCGCCGCGTCCAGAGGTCGCCGTCGACGAGCCCCCGTCGCCTGAGCCCTGCCAGGTGGGGCCGGCCCGTCAGGTGATTAGCTTAGTGCTAATCACCGTTAACTAACCCCCCCTGACGCTGACCAGTGGGCCCGACCCCCCCCCTAACCTTTTAATTAACCCTGTTAACCCCAGTGTCACTGACGTGTGGGTCCCACACGTCAGGTTTGACCTGGACAGCCGCGTTGACCGCTGATGCAATGATGACGTCATGCTGACGCAATTATACATTTTCTGGAATTAAAATAATTCAGAAAATCCAGAAAATGATTTAATCTTCAAAAATTCATAGAAATTCAACCGTAGCTCAGATTGAAATAATTTATATATGAAAAATTATCAGAAAAATGCAATCTTTCCATCTGTACTAGTTTCATGCATGACAAACCAACCTATACATGCTGAATATGAGAAAACACATTATGGCATATATAAGAGACCTAATTTAGAAATGCATTTGAACCTTTGGTTCAAATGGACTTCAAACCAATTGAACACTAGTTGCATTAGCTCAGCAGCATCACATCTACATGCCATGTTCATGCATCATATTGTTGCATATGATTGTGTATTGATTGCCGGCACCGTTCCTTCTCGATAGGTCCTACTCCGGAGACGTTCCAGAGTACCTGTCTGTGAAGCAGTGCCTCCCTTGTTGATTTACCAGGCAAGCAACCCCCCTTGTTCATTTCGATAAAACCCTACTCTCTCGCTCCTGCTCTCAGTTATTGCATTAGGACAACAACGATTCATCTGCTACTTTGTGCTGCGGTAGTTGAACCCATTCCTCTGCATGACCTGTCATTGCCACAGTAAATAGTTGAAACCCACTAGCATGTGTAGGAGTTGATTGAAGCCACTGATGTGTTCCTACCATGCTATGCCTGCTATTGCTTAGAGTTGTGTCAGGTCTGATTCATTGGGAATGAATTGGAGTGTCACGATATGTTCTGATGCTGAGAGTGAAGTGTGTGAACACGATTTGGTAAAGGTAGCGGTGAGAGGCCATGTAGGAGTACATGGTGGGTTGTCTCGCTGGAACCGTCCTTAAGCACTGAGTTCTTTGTATGTTGTCCAATGACTCGATACTACCACACATTGGAATGCTTAAGTGCCCCTCTCGACTTATTAACCAACTTGGTCTCTGTCCAGGAGTCGCAACTAGTTTCTGGTGTTTGTAGGTAGTGCTATTTTTCTACCAAGTGGCACCCGGCAGGGTGGGCTTGGGACAGACTAGGCACACGTGGCACGGTGTACCGAGTGGCACCCGGTTGGTGGGCTCGGGAACCCTGCTCACATCGTTTGGGGCCGTGAGCGACACCCCGGCCGGATCTCCTTGCGGATGGAACCCGAATAGGCAATAAACCTGGACTAGAGTCTTGTGTGGTTAGTCAGGTCGTGGCCGACACCCTCGCCAGGCTTCCGCTTGAAGGTTGCCGAGATACATGACGTGTACATGGCGGTAAGTGGCGAGAGCGTGTGTGAAGAAGTACACCCCTGCAGGGTTAACATGATCTATTCGAATAGCCGGGTCCGCGGTTATGGACTTCTTGGATGCTTACATGGTACATAGACAACTTGAAGTGGATACTATAAAATGCTCAAGACAAGTGTGAGTGCTATGGATGGCCTTCTCGTAGGGAGACGGGAATGAATCCATAGTGGTGTATTGTGTGGTGATTAGTGGACTCGTGTACGTTGCCTCACCTCCAGAGTTTCTGGTAGTCGTAGAACAGGATAGCCACAGAGTCAAAGCTGGCTTGCTGCAACTAAACCCCACATTACCTCTTGATACAAATGCATGTATGATAGGATCTGATGTAAGTCTTGCTGAGTACCTTTGTACTCATGTTGCTTTATTTATGTTATTGCAGCGGAGACTTCGGTCTTACTAGTGTTCTCGTGGACTTCGACTAGTAGCTAGTACCTCAGCTGCGATCTTGATCGGATGTTGTAGATAGTCAGGCTTCCAGCCTTTTTCATTTATAGATGTCTGTACCCAGACATGTAATGCTTCCGCTTGTTGCTTGTATGCTCTGTATGACGGGTCTTGTGACCCCTGTTTGCAATAAATGCTATGATGGCTCTTCTGAGCCTTTATCTATATAATTGTTGAGTTATGCTGTGATGCCATGTTGTACAGCACATACTTGCATGTTATGTGTACGTGTAATGTGTAGTGCTATGTGTGGGATCTGACTATCTAGTTGTTTAGCTTTAGTAGCCTCTCTTACCGGGAAATGTCTCCTAGTGTTACCGCTGAGCCATGGTAGCTTGCTACTGCTCTGGAACACTTAGGCTGGCCGGCATGTGTCCTTCTTCGTTCCTGTGTCTGTCCCTTCGGGGAAATGTCACGCTTTGAGTACCGGAGTCCTGCTAGCCCAGTGCTACAGCCCGGACCCACTTGCTGATGACCGACACGTTCGAAGCTGGGTCATGGATGCCTGTCCCTGTAAGTCTGTGCCACTTTGGGTTTACGACTAGTCATGTCAGCCCGGGCTCCTTTTCATATGGATGCTAGCGACACTATCATATACGTGAGCCAAAAGGCGCAAACGGTCCCAGGAAAAGGTAAGACGACACCCGTGGGGATGCCGTGCGTGAGGCCGCAAAGTGATATGATGTGTTACCGGCTAGATCGATGTGACATCGAGTCGGGGTCCTGACAGCGTTGGTATCAGAGCAACAACATCATATGCCCTAGAAATAGCTCTGACAATTTTGGCAAGAGTTATATATCAAACCAAAATTTTGGGACATTTCTAAGGAATTATTGGGCTCTGATTTTAAATCAATATTTTATTTGAATTTGGAGTTATATTCATAATATATAATGAATATATTTTCAAATGACCTGAGATATTTTTATTATGTGTGGAGAAGTCCATTAGGTGACTTAAAAAATATCCAGGGAAGTTTAGGCACTGTTTTCAAATTCTGTTTGAATTAAAATTCAGTGCCAATTAAATAAAACAGAACAAAAATAGAAAACAGTAAAAAAGAGAGAGAGAGAGAGAAGCCCAGCTTACCTGGCCTCACCCGTGCAGTCCACCAGAACTGGCCCAGCTGGCCAGCCCATCTGGCCGGCCCAGCCCACCTCCTCCCCCTTGTCTTCTTCCTCCTTGCCAGGAGGACGAACAGAGGCGTGGCGCGCGCCCGAGAGGCCTCGGCCACCTCCTGCTTCCCCCTGGCCACCTCCTGCCTGGTTGCCTCCCTCCTCGACGCCCGGAGACGCCACGCCACCCCCTCGGACCCCTCTCACTCTTCCTCGAGGCCCCGCTCCTCTGCTCTTTCTCTCTCGCCCGAACCCGAACGCAGCCGTCGCCGCCGACGAGAACCACCGCGGCCACCGCCTTTCCCTCGCCTCTCCGACGCGCCCCCGAGCTCCGCCGTGACGTTCCCGTCCCTACCACAGAGCCACAAGACGCCGGACGCCCTGGAGCGCCGTCACCGACGCCATCTTCTTCCTCTGCACCGACGGCCGTCGTCGCTTGATTCGCCGGCCACAGAGCGTCCCCGGCCTCGCCCTCGCGCTCGTTGGACTCGCGGTGAGCCACTGAACCGTTCCCCTCTTCTTCCCATGCCGTTGGGCCGCTCTAGCCATTGCTTCCGCCGGACCCGAGAGCTCGCCGCCGCCGTGCCTCGTCACCACCGTGGCTGGAGCCGTTGCAGCTCGAAGCCGAGCACACCACCGCACTCAACACGTCTCCAGGAGCCCGTAGCCGCCACTAGCTTCCCCTCCCGTGCCCCCGAACGCCAACCACGACCTCGCCCGAGCTCCGGCCACCGCCTCGCTCGTCGCCGTTGCTGATTCCGGCCACCCCCGCACCTTCCGTTGGTCCCCCTAGATGCGCACGGGCGCGGGCTACCTCCTGGTGCCCTTGGCGCATCGATCCGATGCCCCTAGCGCAAGTCCGGCGTGCCCCGCCATGTCCTGTGGTCGCCGCCGGCTGGTCTCCGGTGACGCCGACGTGGCGCACTTACTTAGTCGCTAATGACCATGCTAAACACCCCCACAGACACTGACAGCGGGCCCCGTAGCGGGTCAAAGCCCGAGTCAACGCGGGATTAGCCCCTGTGCCACTGACGTGTGGATCCCACACGTCAGGTTTGACCCTGGACAGCCGCGTTGACCCGCTGACGTCGTGCTGACGTCATGCTGACGCAATAAGTATTTTCTGGATTTAATATTATTCAGGAAATTTCAGAAAATAGCTAAAACTTCAATAAATCATAGAAAATTAACCGTAACTCCAAATGAAATAAATTATATATGAAAAATTATCAGAAAAATTCAAGGAATCCATCTGTACCATTTTCATGCATGTTAGAACAACTTATAGCTGCTGTTTAGCACAAATCAATTAAAGGGCATTTAAATAATCACATATGGAGTTTGAATTTGAATCTTGTATTCAAACCAACTTCATTTAACTTGTTGCTAGATGCATTAGCCCAAAACACATTCATTTTGCTATGTCATGATCATGCATCATATTGTGCATTGCATTGATTGTGTTTCCTTCTGTGTTGCCGGTATCTGTCCCCTCTCGATAGACGTGATACCGATGATGTGATCGTTGACACTGATGAAGACTCAATGTTATCTTCAGAAGTGCCAGGCAAGCAAAACCCCCTTGTTTATTCCGATACAATCCTACCCTCTCGCTCCTGCTCTCTTTTACTGCATTAGGACAACACCGATTCAACTGTTACATGCTGCGGTAGTTGAACCCCTTTATCCTTTGCATGACCTGTCATTGCCACAGTAAATAGATGAAACCCACTAGCATGAGTAGGAGTTGTTTGAGCCCTGTTGTGCCTACTCATTCATGCTTGTTTGTCATGCCTGCTACTGCTTAGAGTTGAGTCAGGTCTGATTCATCGGGGATGAATCAGAGGCGTGTGAACATGTCCTACTGTGTGTGAGCTAAGTGTGTGAACACGATTTGGTAAAGGTAGCGGTGAGAGGCCATGTAGGAGTACATGGTGGGTTGTCTCATTGAAGCCGTCCTCAGGAACTGAGTTCTGTGTTTGTGATCCATGATTCAGCTACTACCATACATTGGGCCCTGAAATATGACCCCGCTCGACTTCTTATTCACCCTTGTCCTCTGTCCAGGAGTTGCAAGTAGTTTCTGGTGTTTGTAGTATGCTAGAGGCCGTGGACAGCGCTGACCGTAGGGGTGGGCTGTGATGCGGTAGGCACGTGGCCGGGTATACCGGGCGCCCGTTTGGTGTCACGGAACCCTGTTCACATCGTTTGGGGCTGTGAGCGAAACTCCGGCCGGATCTCCTCATGGATGGAACCCGAATAGGCGATAAACCTGGACTAGAGACTTGAGTGTTTAGGTAGGTCGTGGTCTACACCCACGTCGGCTTTCGCTTGAAGTCTGCCGAGCACATGTCGTGTGCAGACGCTAAGTGGTGGAAACATGTATGAAGAAGTACACCCCTGCAGGGTTAACATCATCTATTCGAATAGCCGTGTCCACGGTAAAGGACTTCTGGGTTGCTTATATCAGTTCATAGACAAGTGAAAGTGGATACTCTAAAATACGCAAGATAAGCGTGAGTGCTATGGATGGCGCTCTCGTAGGGAGACGGGAGCGGATCCATTGTGGTGTATTGATATGGGGAATATGTGGACTCGTGTGCGCCACCTCAAAAGAGTTACATTGCAGTCGTAGTTCAGGATAGCCAACGAGTCAAAGTTGGCTTGCTGCAGTTAAACCCCACCATCCCCTTGTTGATAATGATGCATATGTAGTTAGTTCTGATGTAAGTCTTGCTGGGTACATTTGTACTCACGTTTGCCTATTTTATGTTTTTGCAGAGAGACTTCGGTCTCACTAGTAGTTCCACGTGGACTTCGACGTTTAGCTTGTTACCTCAGCTACGATCTTGTGCCCCGGCAGGATCTGGTAGATAGTCAGGCTTCTCAGCCTTTTTCAGTTATAGATGTCTGTACCCAGACATGATAGCTTCCGCTTGTGCTTTGATTTGTATGCTCTGATTGTTGGGTCATGAGACCCCTGTTTGTAATATCTCGCTCCTCGGAGCCTATTGAATAAATTACTTGAGTCGTAGAGTCATGTTGTGATGCCATGTTGTATTTGCACATATCGAGCATATTGTGTGTATGTTATTGAAATGCTTGGTATGTGTGGGATCTGACCATCTAGTTGTTTATCTTTAGTAGCCTCTCTTACCGGGAAATGTCTCCTAGTGTTTCCACCGAGCCATGGTAGCTTGCTACTGCTCCGGAACACTTAGGCTGGCCGGCATGTGTCCTTCTTCGTTCCTGTGTCTGTCCCTTCGGGGAAATGTCACGCGATGAATACCGGAGTCCTGTTAGCCTGCTACAGCCCGGTTCACCGGAGTCCTGCTAGCCCAGTGCTACAGCCTGGATTCACTCGCTGATGACCGACACGTTCGATGCTGGGTCATGGATGCCTGTCCCTGTAAGTCTGTGCCACTTTGGGTTTACGACTAGCCATGTCAGCCCGGGCTCCTTATCATATGGATGCTAGCGACACTGTCATATACGTGTGCCAAAAGGCGCAAACGGTCCCGGGCAAAGGTAGGGCGACACCCGTGGGAATACCGTGCGTGAGGCCGCAAAGTGATATGAGGTGTTACATGCTAGATCGATGTGGCATTGAGTCAGGGTCCAGACAGCGTTGGTATCAGAGCTTGACTGCCTGTAGGATTACCAAGCCAAACTAGTCGAAGTTGAGTCTAGAAATTCTTTAGTTATATAAGGGAATTGATTGTGGGATGGAACGTAAGGCTCTTTTTACTCCTTATACCTCATGCCCTTCTAATGTGAGTCTCTTATCTTTCCTACGGGGATTAAGAGCTAGGCTATCTCTTCTTTCTATCAGGATCACGCGTTACTAATCCTTAGACTTATAAGATTGTTGGATTTAAGCTTGAGTTCAGTTTCTACTACTTCCATATGTTAATTGTTATCTCGAAACCTTGATATTGTGCTTCTGAGTGGTTATGCCACCATTTTTGTGAATGTCTCAAATCTCTTCTGAGCATTTACAGCCGTTATGCTGTCCGAGTCATTCCAGGTTTCTAAATAGTCTGATGCATTTGCAAAATCCTTTCCCTCTGGTTTCGATGTTCCTTTATGCCAGCTCAATCACACTAATTGTTGAGTTGAGGTACTCTACTGCCTCGACCTTTATGTTGGAGTTATTATTATGACCCTAGGTGTCTCAGGGGATCATCTAGTGGTCTAGCCATGATTTGTATCCTAGTGTGATGATTCTGGCCTTTATTCTCGAAAGCATTCCGTGATGCTACTTAGTAGTAGGTATTCTACTCCTGGGTTTGAACCCGAGATTCACCCTACTTACTTCATGTTGATAGTAATTGCTAGCTCCCTTAGGTTATTAGTAACCTTTGCGTTAGTCCTCGAGGTCCGTGGTATATCGTTCTTCCAAATACCATGAACCATTATGGCAGAAGTTTGTTGGATCAAAAGATCACAACAGGCCCTCTATGAGTTCTCCATTCTATATTGCGACTCTGCCAGCTCAACCTTTCTGCATGGGTTATCCGGAAGAATTATGTTGAACTTGGTTCGACATACTAATCTATGCATCCACAACTCAGAAAGTTATATGTTCCTTTGAGTTGTCCCTCTTTAGTTGTCTACTGACCTTCGTCTATCAATTGATAGTCAAGAGTATGCGTGCGTTCGTTTATCGATGCCTATTACTCTTGTGGTCCGTCAAGCCATTCTATCGCGGAATGATAGGAGAAATAAACTCCAGTACCTCTTCCATATCTAGGATTGGGTCAAAGCAATTATGCTCCGCAGATCAAAATGCCAGCCCAGCTTTTGATTCTGTTCTACCCTGAAGTATTACCGTCTTTATGTCAGGATTTTCATGAGGATTGCACTGGCTCTTGTGAATTCTTGATGTAGTGATACTTCTCGCCATCATTATTCATCCCTCGGTTCCGTGTTGTCGCAACCGGAATGCCGACAAGTGAATCCTGATGTGTGAATTCAATACTCCTAGCAACCTTGTTGCTTGGTAGTTAATGGACAATAATTTCATTCTTAGCGTGTTGGTTTTGAATCATCATTCTAAGGTTGATCATGCTACCTAGTCCTTGTTCTCGGTGCACTCCTCGATCGATGAGTTAGGATTATTTCAAATCTTCGCTCTATTGATCATATCGTCTTGCCTCAAAAAGCAAGATTGTTCTCGAGCTTACTAACATATCGGTGGTTCGTGATTTTCCGAAGATCTTCTCGGAAGTATTACCAGGTTGTCACCTGACCGCTGTGTTGAGCTCGTGATCAAGTTGGTTTCTTGTGAACCATCCTTCTCCAAGAATCTGTGTTGGATATCCCTGAGCTAGTTGGTTAAGCTAGACAACAACTTGGAGAGTTGGAAGATAAAAGCTTGCCTGACTTAGTTCGTTCCAAAGGGATATTCTTGTGTAGTATGTGTTGACGAAAGATGATATCTTCATCGATTGGTCCCTGTGATCAGTTGCTGGACCTATCATTTTTATCTAACCTTTGATTGGAGTATGGGCTATCATCCAATCAGACCAGAACCAATGATATTCGTAATGTTGTCTTACTCGTGGTTGATCCCTCGAGCATACACCATTATATCTTTCGGGTCTGACCAATGCTATCACTTGTTCACTTAACTATGGAATTCCTTTTAAAGGGAAACCCAGAAGAATTGTTGTTGAGCCCATTGGCAACATCCTTATCTCCTCCATGATGTTGTTGAACATTAAGCTAGTGTTGGAAACTTTTGAAAGCATTTTCTTCATGCTAGCTCATGAAGTATTTGTTTGATGAAAGGAGTGACTTCCTCTTATACACGTGCATTTGGTGAAAGTTGCCGCCGTGAATTTGAGAAAGATTGTTTTGTTTCCTTTGGAATCATCCCCAAATCAGTCATGCACACGTGCGAAGTATTCTGTAGTCTGGAGACTTGCAACCTTCATTCTATATGTGTCCCTAGCACACTAAGCCACTGATTGACTTGTTCAAGGAAAAGAAGTCTATGCTTGGGATCTAATCCATGGACTTGCGTAAAGACTTCGATATCCTCGATTATGGTTCCCCACCCGAACTCGGTAGTGTTTGATTAGAAGACTACTACGTGGTCATGCTTGTCTGGGACAACGTGTTCACATGTTAGTAGCAGAACCAGCTCATGTTTGGAGCTTGCTATCGTAGTTCATTCCCGAGAATCTCGCAACGTCATCTCATCGATTTGTGTTGCAAACTTTCGTTTTTCTTCCTAGACTCGATGAGTCTGGAATATCCTGACACCAACCAGATCTGAATCTCAGGCAGATATGATGGTTTGGAACATTTCCCAAGAACTATAATATCGGTCCCTCGAAAACCGGTAAAGTGGATGTCGTGGCCAACACACCTAGCCGGAAGACCTGTTATTATAATATCTTGATTGAGGAAGTTGGCCACCTCCCCATAGGGATTTCGTAGGATTTACTCCCTAGTTGCCCCTATGGATTTTGAGATCCCGAAGTCCGACCTTTTTACTTGATGTTCTAGATATCAAACCATATCTATGAATGGGTTACACTAGCACATCAAGGAGAACATTAGAAGCGGAGTGCTAAATGTCTCTCGGTCGATCATCCAGATTTTATTTCCTTGGCCCCGCCAAGGGTGAAATCTAAGAAAGTGTTATCTTCCTTAGCATCTGCATCATCCCTCATCATTCATCATGGTAGCAAGTTGTGTTGCCAGGATCCTTGACACGGATGTTGGTAAAACCTTGATGATTATGGAATTGCTCAAGTTCTTGAGAGCACGCGCAAGTGCTAAGTTTGATCGTCGGCATTAACTGTATAGCGCTCTCAGTTTCCTCGGTTATGCTATAACCATTCCAATAGTGGAATAACTCTCTATTGTTGGGTTCTTCCCCAGTTACCAGAATCATTCCCAACATTTGCATTTTGTTTCCAGCTTGCACCGCCAATGTGCCATTCTACCATGGGTCTCTTCCATTTCCGGTGATAAGCAAAAATCATACATTGCGTTGTCTTCAACAAGGTAGTCCACATCATCCAAGTCCGAGTATGCCATTCTACCGACCCCCTCCAAACGATCGCTCGAGAATTGTCTTAGGCTGGTTTAAAGAGTTTCAATGATCTTTGAATCAAAGGTAATTCTTTTGCCACTTAAGGGGATATTTCTACAAGTCACCCTTTCCTAAGGTGCATCGTTATGGTATCATGGAAACTCAACTCCTCGCTACGTGACAATCGTTTACCACATTCTTGAGTCTGGAATTGTTGTCTACCTAGTGAACCTTTGTCATCTGCTTCACTCCAATTCCTATGGATGTGTACTTCGTCTCTCAGCTCGAGAGATGTTGTTATGTCTCATTCCGTGGGTTAATCCTGAGTTGTTCGACTTTCGAGAGGAACAATTCTTTTAGGGTCTTTCCTTTCCTCTCGTTGTCATGATAGTTGGAGTTCTCAAGGCAAGACTTCAAGACAATGATGGTGAATGAATCAACGTTCAATTGAAGTGCACCCTGGATCGTGAAGATTATACTAGTCTGCGTTACCCCTTCACCTTACCCTACGCTTGAATCTCGAGACGAGATTCTTGTTTAGTGGGGGTGAGTTCTCACATCCCTAGCTTCTGGTTTGCTCTGAGCTAGCTAGTCATGTGTTGCATCATGTTTAAATTTTGCCTAAAATTGAAATGGGGATGTTCAAACCCTAGCATTAAATCAACTAAACTAGGGTGAATTAAAATCTTTTCAATAAACCCAAAAGGTTCCTAAGAAAAGTTCATGATTTCTGGTTAAGGTGGAAACCTCTGCCAAAAATGATGAATATATTCTTAGGTCATTTTTGGATTTTTGAATTAAATCATATTGTATTTGACTTTGGGCATTTAAATACTATAAATAATTTAAATGTTCAAATAAATGTTGGAAATTGTTAAGGGTCACTGAAATAATTCAGAAAGCACCCATAATTGTTTCCAGGATTTTATTAAATGATTTGGTATTTTAAATCAAATGAAAAACAAAATAACAGAAATAGAAAAGAAATAAAAGAGAGAGAGAGAAGGAAGTTACCTGGCGCCCACTTACTTGGCCCAGCACGGCCCAGCCCATCTCCACTCCCCCCCCTGTCGTCTTCCTCTGCCAGTAGGCAGAGGCGAGGCGTGGTGCGCGCCCGAGAGGCCTCGGCCACCTCCTGCTTCCCCCTGTCCACCTCCTGCTTCCTCCTCGACGCCCCGGAGACGCCACGCACCTCCCTGCCTCTCTCCCTCACTCTCCCGCGTCCTCATCCTCTCCCCTGGACTTCTCTCTCACTCGCCCGAACGGAGCCGCCGCCACCGACGAGCTCCCTCGCGGCCACCGCCACCCCCTAGCCTCGCCGATGCACTCAAAGGCTCCGCCTCGACCCCCTCTTTCTCCCCACCGAGCCACAAGGCCCCGGACGTGCCGCAACACCGCCCTCGATGTCTTCTTCAACCTCGGGACCGCCGGCCATCTTCGTCAAATTCGTCGGCTCCGGACCGTCCCCGACCTCGCCGAGCGTCCCCTCGTCATCACTGTGAGCCACTGACCTGCTCCCCTAACTCAGCATGCTCTCCTCCGTGTCGTAGCGCTGTTCCCCACGAGCACCGAAGCCACCGTCCGCCATTGCTGCTGCACGCATAGCCTCGGTGCTCCCCTGGCCTCACTGTGCTGCTCTTAGTGCTCCCCATGTCTAGAAGGTGCTGCCCAGCCTCTCCATTTGCTCACTGATGCACCGTAGCGACGCGCCCGAGCACCACCGAACACCATCGCCGCCAAAGCTCGTCGCCGGCATGAGTTCCGGCGACCCCACGACCTCCCACTTGGTCCTCTAGATGGGCGAGAGCAAGGGCCATCCCCTGGTGCCCTCAGCGCGCCAAGCTGACGCCTCTAGCGTAAGTCCGGCGTGCCCCCGCCATGTCTTGTGGTCGCCGCCGGCTGGTCTCCGGTGGCTGACGTGGCACCATTAGTTTAGGTGCTAATCGCATTTAGTCAGTGTCGCGTGTTGATGACATATGGGCCCCACGCCCTTAACCAACCACGGTTTAACCCCTGTTTAGTTTAAGTTAACCACAGTGGCCCCACGCGTCGGAGTTGACCTAGCTGACGTGGCCGTTGACCGGTCCCACCTGTCAGTGAGTTAAAAAACCCTGTGTCACTGACGTGTGGCCCCCACACGTCAGGTTTGACCAGCAGCAGCGTCTGTTGACCTGCTGATGTCACGGTGACGCACTGCTGACGCAGTAAATGTTTTCTGGAATTTAAATAATTCTTAAATGATTTATTATTTTCAGAAAATGTCCTAAACTTCTAAAAATCATAGAAATTCAACCGTAACTCCAAATGAAATAAATTATATATGAAAAATTATCAGAAAAATTCAAGGAATCCATCTGTACCACTTTCATGCATGTTAGAACAACTTATAGCTGCTGTTTAGCACAAATCAATTAAATGGCATTTGAATAATCACATATGGAGTTTGAATTTGAATCTTGTATTCAAACCAACTTCATTTAATCTGTTGCTAGTTGCATTAGCCCAAAACACATTCATTTTGCCATGTCATGATCATGCATCATATTGTGCATTGCATTGATTGTGTTCCCTTCTGTGTTGCCGGTATTTGTCCCCTCTCGATAGACGTGATACCGATGATGTGATCGTTGACACTGATGAAGACTCAATGTTATCTTCAGAAGTGCCAGGCAAGCAAAAACCCCTTGTTCATTCCGATACAATCCTACTCTCTCGCTCCTGCTCTCTTTTAATGCATTAGGACAACAACGATTCAACTGTTACTTGCTGCAGTAGCTGAACCCCTTTATCCTTTGCATGACCTGTCATTGCCACAGTAAATAGACGAAACCCACTAGCATGAGTAGGAGTTGTTTGAGCCCTGTTGTGCCTACTCATTCTTGCTTGTTTGTCATGCCTGCTACTGCTTAGAGTTGTGTCAGGTCTGATTTATCCGGGATGAATCAGAGGTGTGTGAACATGTCCTACTGTGTGTGAGCTAAGTGTGTGAACACGATTTGGTAAAAGGTGTCGGTGAGAGGCCATGTAGGAGTACATGGTGGGTTGTCTCATTGAAGCCGTCCTTAGGAACTGAGTTCTGTGTTTGTGATCCATGATTCAGCTACTACCATACATTGGGCCCTGAAATATGACCCCGCTCGACTTCTTATTCACCCTCGTCCTCTGTCCAGGAGTTGCAAGTAGTTTCTGGTGTTTGTAGTATGCTGGAGGCCGTGGACAGCGCTGACCGTAGGGGTGGGCTATGATGCGGTAGGCACGTGGCCGGGTATACCGGGCGCCCGTTTGGTGTCACGGAACCCAGTTCACATCGTTTGGGGCTGTGAGCGAAACTCCGGCCGGATCTCCTCATGGATGGAACCCGAATAGGCGATAAACCTGGACTAGAGACTTGAGTGTTTAGGTAGGTCGTGGTCTACACCCACGTCGGCTTTCGCTTGAAGTCTGCCGAGCACATGTCGTGTGCAGACGCTAAGTGGTGGAAACATGTATGAAGAAGTACACCCCTGCAGGGTTAACATCATCTATTCGAATAGCCGTGTCCGCGGTAAAGGACTTCTGGGTTGCTTATATCAGTTCATAGACAAGTGAAAGTGGATACTCTAAAATACGCAAGATAAGCGTGAGTGCTATGGATGGCGCTCTCGTAGGGAGACGGGAGCGGATCCATAGTGGTGTATTGATATGGGGAATATGTGGACTCGTGTGCGCCACCTCAAAAGAGTTACATTGCAGTCGTAGTTCAGGATAGCCACCGAGTCAAAGCTGGCTTGCTGCAGTTAAACCCCACCATCCCCTTGTTGATAATGATGCATATGTAGTTAGTTCTGATGTAAGTCTTGCTGGGTACATTTGTACTCACGTTTGCCTATTTTATGTTTTTGCAGAGAGACTTCAGTCTCACTAGTAGTTCCACGTGGACTTCGACGTTTAGCTTGTTACCTCAGCTACGATCTTGTGCCCCGGCAGGATCTGGTAGATAGTCAGGCTTCTCAGCCTTTTTCAGTTATAGATGTCTGTACCCAGACATGATAGCTTCCGCTTGTGCTTTGATTTGTATGCTCTGATTGTTGGGTCATGAGACCCCTGTTTGTAATATCTCGCTCCTCGGAGCCTATTGAATAAATTACTTGAGTCGTAGAGTCATGTTGTGATGCCATGTTGTATTTGCACATATCGAGCATATTGTGTGTATGTTATTGAAATGCTTGGTATGTGTGGGATCTGACCATCTAGTTGTTTATCTTTAGTAGCCTCTCTTACCGGGAAATGTCTCCTAGTGTTTCCACCGAGCCATGGTAGCTTGCTACTGCTCCGGAACACTTAGGCTGGCCGGCATGTGTCCTTCTTCGTTCCTGTGTCTGTCCCTTCGGGGAAATGTCACGCGATGAATACCGGAGTCCTGTTAGCCTGCTACAGCCCGGTTCACCGGAGTCCTGCTAGCCCAGTGCTACAGCCTCGATTCACTCGCTGATGACCGACACGTTCGATGCTGGGTCATGGATGCCTGTCCCTGTAAGTCTGTGCCACTTTGGGTTTACGACTAGCCATGTCAGCCCGGGCTCCTTATCATATGGATGCTAGCGACACTGTCATATACGTGTGCCAAAAGGCGCAAACGGTCCCGGGCAAAGGTAGGGCGACACCCGTGGGAATACCATGCGTGAGGCCGCAAAGTGATATGAGGTGTTACATGCTAGATCGATATGGCATTGAGTCAGGGTCCTGACACTCAATGTGAGCTTGGAATTGTAGAAACACATTGAACACATCAGATTTGCGCTGGATAAGATAAAGCCAAGTAAATCGACCATAAGCATTAACAAAACTGACATAATAATTATGACCACTCACAGAAGTTTGGGCATGCCCCCATACATCAGAAAAAAAAGCTCAAGTGGAGTTTTAACAACACGACTCAAATCTAAAAACGAAAGCTGATGACTCTTGCCTTGCTGATAGGCATTACATATTGTGGCAGCATCTTTATTGGACACAACGGGAAGACTATGACGATGAAGAACACTACGAACTATGGGAGTGGCAGGATGACCAAACCGTGCATGCCAATGAGTGGGTGACACACGGATACCACTGAACGCTCGAGGAGCAGATGGCAGATCAAGTGTATAGAGTCCATCACACAGGCGACCTCTAAGAAGAACGTCCCTCGTGGCCCGATCCTTGGTAAAAAATAAAAAGGATGAAACTCAGTGAAAACATTATTATCACGAGTAAGTTGAGGAACAGACAATAAGCTATGAGTAGCAGAAGGAACTCTAAGAACATTACGGAGATGAAGGGATTTCTATTTGTGAGTTAAGAGCGAGGCCTGACCAACATGTGATATGTGCATACCTGCTCCGTTGGCGGTGTGAATCTGATCATGTCCATGGTACGGCTCCTGGATGGAGAGTTTGCCCATCTCGCCCGTCAGATGATTCGTAGCGCCCGTGTCCATGTACCAAGTTGGATCGATGGGATATGATGGAGTGTGGCCTGCTTGGCGAGTAGACTCATGAGTGGCCAAGGCAACCTGCTTCTCGTTGCCTTTGCCGTTGTTGCCAATGACGAGGAAGTCCTGCTTGAAGCGGCGATGACAGCGGGAAGCGACGTGACTTGGAAGGCTGCACAACTGACCGGAGGGGCTGAATGCCACATGAGGGGTAGCACGCACATGGACGACCACCCCCGGTCGTAGGCAAGGGGACGGTGATGGGCGGCCGCTGAGCCTGTGGAGTCATTGGTACTGATTTGCCGCCGGCGGGTGACTTGAAGGGCTTCCCTTTACCACGAGTGGCAGCATTAGCAGCAATAAAACTCGGGTTGGACCGGCGGGACTTGATGCATTGTTCTATGGTGAGGAGGCGGGCGTAGAGCTCACGAGGTTCAAGCGGAGTGTCACGGCCATTGATGTTTTCAGCAAGGTTATCATAGTCGTCGTCCAGTCCATTCATGATGAAGGTGGTGAAGTCCTCTTTACGAAGCGGCTGGCCAATGGAGGCCAAGGTGTCTGCAAGACACGTCATCTTGCCGAAGTAGTCGGTAATGCTGAGATCAAGAAGCTTGGTCTCCCACGGCTCCATACGAAGAGTGTGACCACGCACCTGCTGCTGAGATGCAAAGCCCGTGTGAAGGGTAGACCACGCCTCCTAGGACGTGGCAGCGAAGAGGACCAAGGAGGACACCCCCTCAGTGAGTGACGACTGGATCGCAGAGAGGATGGCCTGATCCTGAGCCACCCACGCATGATACGCCGGATGATGCGGTGGAGGACACGGCAGAGAACCGTCGACGTAGCCCTCCAGGTAGCGACTGCGGAGAAGCGGCAGCACCTGTGCACGCCATGACAGATAATTATCCGTCGTAAGTTTCACCGGGATGAGATGCGTGAAGTAGAATGGCGCAATGGCCACGGCATCATCAGCGACAGGAGGAGACGTGTAGTAGCTCATGTGGTATGAACCACCAGATGCACCAGGACCCAACATTGTGGAGGAAGGTGCAGCCGGCACAGGAGCTCCGGTGTAGGGCGGCCATTGGAGGCGGATAGTATCCACCATAGGGCAACAGCGGTGGCGAGGCACCGTAGGGCACAACCGGTGCCCTTCCTGACCCAGCGGTCGCGGCACCATAGAGGGATGCAGGCACAGCCGCATAGGGTTGCGAGGACGAAGCGGAGTAGGACGCCACGGGCACGGCGTTGTGTGGTGCAGCCGAAGCGGTCGAGTATGGCGAGGCTCCATACGGGACTTCGGCATTGTACGAGGAAGCCACGGGAGAAGCCCCGTAGGGCCCTGCTGACGGCGGAGGAGGAGCCCCGTAGGGCGTCTATCCCATCCAGGGACCCGTCGGATTGGCATACGAAGAACCCCAAGCGGGCGGAGGCATGATTGGGGATGAAGGCGGCTGCTGATCGGAGGAGGCATCCACCATCGAGGCCTGGCCGGTGTAGACCGAGACCAGGGGACGCGAGGAGAGGAACGACGAGGCAGGCGGCGTTGTAGAGACCGGCGCGATGGCGGCGACGGAGGTCGGTGCGGTGGCAGCGGAAGACATAGGACCGATTAGGGTTGATACCATGTAAAACTTAGGGTTTTGGGAAACTGCACGACACCCATAACGGGTGTGGCTATCTCATATATATAAGGGGTACACAAAGGTGTATGATACAATATACAAGATCTATACAGAGGCTACGTATAAATACAGTCTAACACGGAGAGTCCTCGAGGTGATGTGCAAGGTACTCGACCAATTCATCGCATGAAGACGAAGGAACTCGAGTGCAGCACAGCCACGGAGCAGGCGCTCCATGTCATCCTTTGGGATGCGGACAGCAACGAGCTCGAGGTGCTTCAGTCATGGTAGAGAAAGAGCGGGCGCGTCATTAAGGGGGGATGGCAGTCCATGAACTTGGCGAGGTGCAGCGTGGGCGCAAAGCGGAGCGCGGACGTTGGCAGCAAGCTCATATGCCCATCATTATAACTTAGCTTCTCAAGCTGATCTATGGCGCGGGATCGAAACCACTCGTCAAGCTTGGCTCGCTCCTTGCCATTGGAACGGAACTTGCCCGTGATAAGGCCTTTGATTGGGCCATGGTGACTGCCGAGGATCTGGGACAATGCATCCAATCTTTGGTGATAGCCATGGAAGAGCTTGTGGGCATGGAGGAGGTCGACAGGGGTGTGGAGCCATAGGGTGCGCCACCGCCGGGAAACGGTGGCTGTCCTCACCCGATTTCTGATTGGGAGGAGGGATATGATGACTATCAACATATCATCGGGGAGGTTGTTGATGAAGTCTAGGACTGCTGGAGTCGCTTGCAGTTCTTTCTCGACCCGCCTCTGCTTGTTGGCAGCCTCGTTCTCCACCTTGTCGGCGGGGACGGAAACCTCTGTCTCCATATTCACACCGTGCTCCGGTGCTTCAGCAGCACCGGCGTCGCCACTCCCTCC
Source organism: Triticum aestivum (assembly GCF_018294505.1). NCBI lineage: Eukaryota > Viridiplantae > Streptophyta > Magnoliopsida > Poales > Poaceae > Triticum > Triticum aestivum. The sequence continues at coordinate 186,075,226 of NC_057809.1, read as the reverse complement.
GATGGGCGCGCTTCGGCGACATCCTCGTACACCGTCGGCTTTGAGGACTCAAGGAGGCGTCGAGGATGCAGGCGGAGAGAGAGGAATTGTGTGTGTGGCGAGGATGGGGGGTGCGGCCACTCGGTGGCGCCATTAATATAGACCAGTGGGAGCGAGGCGTGCGGCAGTCCAAGGCTGTCTCACTTCCCGGTGAGAACGACTGCTTAATCTCTAGTATGAATGAAATCTATGCTTAATTACTGAATTTTAGTTGCAAAAAATAGATAGTGATATTGATTTTTAGCTGCATATTTTGACAAATCGTAGTGTCTCTTGTCTTAGCGCCGAAGTCTGGCTTTAATTTGCATACCGTAATCTGAACCGTTTGCGTTGAAGAGATGCACAGATCCTGCGTTGAACAGCTTGTACGCTTCCCGATGAGCCTGCGCACCGGACTACGCTCGCACGCCTCCCGTTCAGTCAAGCATCTATCCACATGGCACCTCCTATAGCCATTAAAACCAAGACACGTGGCATCACGTGAATGGTAAACTGAACACACATGGTTTGAATTATACAAACGTTTGAGATATTAAAGTGGCAGCTATTTTTTTCAAAATGCCTATGTTGGCTATCATTATTCGAGTGCGTCTTCTCTCAAAATGGACACGAAAAATACCACAACATGTCGGGTGCCCTTCCATGATAGCATGCCAAGTTTCATGAATTTCAGACGAGTTTTGGATTTACTAGAATTTAAAAACCAAGCATCTCAATGTTTTGCTGGCAATCAATGGTGCCCTGGTGTTTGAAATTCATTCTCATTTCTTGCATGTGACCTAAGCATGCACCCAAGGACACAGATTTGATTTTTCAACCAATTTATATGCACTAGAGCATGCGCATGTAGTTCAAATTTGAATTATGCACATAAATGCATTGAAAACTCAGTTAATGCATAAAAATGTCCAAACGAACCCCGAACAATAAAAAAATTCACACAACACTCCTGTTGTTCTATGTTGACACGAGAAAAAAACTTGAAAGCAATAAGAGGCAATTGATATCGTTTCGTCCCCAAAGGTGGGACGTTCCCTACCGAAAACCATCATGCTTGTTGTGAGAAGCTCCGGTGTGTGAGAAGCATATACCCAAACCTACCCCAAATGGGACAAAATTTGTACCACGGCATGTTGATGTCGATCCATGATAGCATGCCAAGTTTCATGAATTTTAGACGAGTTTTGGATTTACTAGAATTTAAAAACCTGGCATCTCAATGTTTTGCCGGCAATCAATGGTGCCATGGTGTTTGAAATTCATTCCCATTTCTTGCATGGGACCTAAGCATGCACCCAAGGACAAAGATTTGATTTTTCAACCAATTTATATGCACTAGAGCATGCACATGTAGTTCAAATTTGAATTATGCACATAAATGCATTGAAAACTCAGTTAATGCATAAAAATGTCCAAACGAACCCCGAAAAATCACAAAAACTCACACAACACTCCTGTTATTCTATGTTGACACAAGAAAAAAACATGAAAGCAATAAGATGCAATGGGTACCGTTTCGTCCCCAAAGGTGAGACGTTCGCTACCGAAAACCATCATGCTTGTTGTGAGAAGCTCCGGTTTGTGAGAAACATATACCCAAACCTGCCCCAAATGGGACAAAATTTGTACCACGGCATGTTGATGCCGCTCCATGATAGCATGCCAAGTTTCATGAATTTCAGATGAGTTTTGGATTTACTAGAATTTAAAAACCAAACATCTCAATGTTTTGCCGGCAATCAACGGTGCCCCGGTGTTTGAAATTCATTCCCATTTCTTGCATGGGACCTAAGCATGCACCCAAAGACAAAGATTTGATTTTTCAACGAATTTATATGCACTGGAGCATGTGCATGTAGTTCAAATTTGAATTATGCACATAAATGCATTGAAAACTCACTTAATGCATAAAAATGTCCAAACGAACCCTGAATAATTCCAATTCTTTTATGATCATTGGAGATAAAAGGTCTAGCAATTCAAACACGGTCCATGGCCTCTGTGACCCCATTATGTAATTCGAATCAAGACAAAAAATCAAGTAGATCCCACATAGTTTATTATAACCAACCGTGTGAGATGCAGCACAAAATATCTTCGGACCATGTCTGAATAAGGGACCGTGTCTGATGACACATTGCGCGCCGGTTTTTTGTCTGGAGCAATTCCAAATTTTTGGATTTCACGGAAATATCTACCTCCCTGCCCCCTCCCCCTTACCAACCACATTTCCCCTCTTTCCGCCTTCCTTTCCAAGTTGAAACCTTCACTCCGTGCTTGCAGCGCCGCCGCCTCCTCACTGGCGACCCTCCTTCACGCTACTCGGCCTCACCTATCTAGGTAGGTAATCCAAACCTGACCCCCATCCTCCTCCTCCTTCCACATCCCACATGCCCCGACCGCTGGCATGAGCACGACACCTTTGACCCAAATCACCGACCCCTCCACCAAATAAGCGCCGGCCTAAGCCATGGTGCACGCAGTATAGCCAGGACCTCAAGGAGCATTTGCCAGCGGAGAAGCAAATCGCGGCCGCACGCACAGATGAGGTCGCGATGGCTGCCATTCATGCCGACCCCTAGATCTTGGAGGAGCACCTCTCCATTGAGGTCACCGTTGACGCCTCGCACGCCGACGCCGCGACGCGGTTGGCTGCTTTAAATGACAGTTCGTGGTGTTTTCTCAAGGCCACCGTCGGTGCCTTCGACGAAGACTATGAGGTGTTTTCTCAGCATGCACGTGCTTACCTCATCTCGAGAGCCAGCAGGTTGGTGCCTGAAGCGGCTCAAGCAACTCACCACTATAACGAGGGCACCCACGATGCGGAGGCCTCACCCTCTTCCATGTCCAAGGAGCCGATCGTCATCGATATCTCCGACAATGAGGAGTAACTTGTCTTATTTGCTCACTATAAGGCCCATGTTCAGTTTGCTAGCTACTACCTTTCCTTATCAAATTCTATTGAATTGTGTTATCTACTTTTACCATGCAATCTTCTGCTATAGTGTATATGTTCTATATGTCGTGCAATGTGGTGTTCAATTAACTGCTTGGTTCAATTCTGCAAATGTGATGTTCAATTCTTCAGGGTGGAATATTTCCAAGTTGTTAAGCATGCTTGGTTTGGTTAACTGTCTGATCTTCTATTAGGAGTATGTTATATTGTTCAATTGGTGTTTAGTTAACTGCTTGGTTCATTTGTTGTGGCTTGGTTCACTTGTTGTGGTGTTTAGTTAACTGCTTGGTTCAATTCTGCAATGCGATGTTCAATTGTTGTGGCTGCATTCTGTTATTGTATACCATGTGAGGAATAAATCGAATTTGGCTATACTAAATACATGAGAAACCAATACAATTGCTATATTTCCAAGTTGTTAAGCATGATTCGTTTGGTTAACTGTCTGATCTTCTATTAGGAGTACGTTATATTGTGCAATGTGGTGCTCAGTTAACGTTTGGTTAATTTGTTGTGGTGTTTAGTTAATTGATTGGTTCAATTCTGCAATGCGATGTTCAATTGTTGTGGCTGCATTATGTTCTTGTATACCATGTGAGGAATAATTCTAATTTGGCTGCACTTAATACATGAGAAACATATACAAGTTCTATATTTCCTAGTTCTTAATCATGATTGGTTTTGATAAATGGGTTTTCCATGTGGCTTGAATTAATCTGATGAATCTGCAATGTGCTTATTTATCATCAATATATTTTACTGATAGCATGCGAACCCTTACTTAACCTGATGACTAACTACCTTATATGTGTTGCTGGGAAACAATGGGAAGCACTGAGGTTTACAAGATGGTACTAACTATTATACCTTGCCTTTTTGTATTCCTTTGCCCCATTTCCAATATAGAGAAGATATTTATGCACATCCTTGTTTTCAGGCTTCACTGATGATTACCTCTCAAACCACCTCTGTGGTCAGGAGGCGAGGAAAGTTTTCATACAACACCCGTAGTTCAATATTGAAGTGTTCCTGAAGAGGTCGAAGGATGGACAGTCAATCATCCACATGCACTGGCCTAAAGATGGAAAGACCTTCAACATGATGCATCTCTCTATGTACCGTCTATGATGCTAATTTTGAAAGGTTCTAGATGTTGCATGTGAAACTTGCTGCTGGTGCAGTCGTGTAATGGGGTAGCTGAGTGCTGAAGCTATATCATGTTGTACTCTGATGTATTTCAATTACGAAATCCTGCTTCCTTAATATGGAAATGAAATATATTATGTGCTTAATATGAATGCCAATTAGATTAGTAAATGGATTATTAATAATAGGGCAATTAGCCCGCTAATTGGCCAATTAGCTTGCTAATTGGGTTTTCCTATTGCAAACGGTTAATGAGAAAACACCATGGGCGATGACCTGAGGCAACGCACATAGTTTCTAGGAATAAACCATGTTGGATCAATGAACAATCACACACGACATTCTCTTTAAAACTGTTTGCATTACGCCACCTTGAGCAAACGTTTTCCTTGTAGTGACTGTGTGGGGTGTATATACAAACAGAAACGTTTAGTGGTGATTGACTGTGTGGGATGTACTTACGACCAGAAATGATTTTGCATGTATAATTGTATTTTTTTTAGCACTTCTATACGGATTTCTGTATTTGAGTGCTTGCCGGTCGCACACGACCTCATTTTGCCGAGCGTGTGTGCCAGAAGGGCATATCCCCAACGGTTTCTGGGTTGTGTGGGAAGGACCCCCCTATCTCCCACACTCACTTGGCGACGGTTTCGAATGCCGTTGTGGAAAGGGGTTAAAAACGTTTGTTTAGGACCGACGCGCACCAATGATCGATAATGATAGTATAACATATTTGTGGAATAGCTGTTTAGGTCATATTGGTGTAAAGTGCATCAAGAAAACTTATAGAATCACTTGATTATGAATCATTTGATGCTTGCGAACCATTCCTCTTGGGCAGGATGACTAAGACTCCGTTCTACGGAACAATGGAGCGAGCCACTAACTTATTGGAAATAATACATACTGATGTATGCGGTCCGATAAGTGTTGAGGCTCGCGGTGGGTATCATTATTTTCTGACCTTCACAGATGATTTGAGAAGATATGGGTATATCTACTTAATGAAACATAAGTCTCATACATTTGAAAAGTTCAAAGAGTTTCAGAGTGAAGTGGAAAATCATCGTACCAAGAAAATGAAGTTTCTACGATGTGATCGTGGAGGTGAATATTTGAGTTACGAGTTTGGTCTTCATTTGAAACAATATGGAATAGTTTCACAGCTCACGCAACCTAGAACACCACAGTGTAATGGTGTGTCCGAACGTAGTAACCATACTTTATTAGAGATGGTGCGATCTATGATGTCTCTTACCGATTTACGGCTATCGTTTTCGGGTTATGCTTTATAGACGACTGCATTCACATTAAATAGGGCACCATCTAAATCCGGTGAGACGACTCCATATGAATTGTGGTTTGGCAAGAAACCTAAGCTGTCGTTTCTTAAAGTTTGGGGCTGTGATGCTTATGTGAAAAAGCTTCAACCTCATAAGCTAGAACCCAAATCGGAGAAATGCGTCTTCATAGGATACCCAAAGGAAACTATTGGGTACACCTTCTATCACAGATCTGAAGGCAAGATATTTGTTGCTAAGAATGGATCCTTTCTAGAGGAGTTTCTCTCGAAAGAAGTGAGTGGGAGGAAAGTAGAACTTGATGAGGTAATTGTACCTTCTCCCAAATTGGAAAGTAGTTCATCACAGAACTCAGTTCCAGTGAAGCCTGCACCAATTAGTGAGGAAGTTAATGACGATGATCATGAAACTTCAGATCAAGTTACTACCGAACCTCGTAGGTCAACCAGAGTACGTTCCACACCAGAGTGGTATGGTAACCCTGTTCTGGAAGTCATGTTACTAGACCATGATGAACCTACGAACTATGAGGAGGCGATGATGAACCCAGATTCCGCAAAATGGCTTGAGGCCATGAAATCTGCGATGGGATCCATGCATGAGAACAAAGTGTGTACTTTGGTTGACTTGCCCGATGATCGGCAAGCCATTGAGAAAAATGGATTTTCAAGAAGAAGACTGACGCTGATGGTAATGTTACTGCCTACAAAGCTCGACTTGTTGCGAAAGGTTTTCGACAAGTTCAAGGATATGACTACGATGAGACCTTCTCACCCGTAGTGATGCTTAAGTATGTTAGAATCATGTTAGCAATTGATGCATTTTATGATTATGAAATTTGGCAAATGGATGTCAAAAACTGCATTCCTTAATGGATTTCTTACTGAAGAGTTGTATATGATGCAACCAGAAGGTTTTGTCGATCCTAAAGGTACTAACAAAGTGTGCAAGCTCCAGTGATCCATTTATGGACTGGTGCAAGCCTCTCAGAGTTGGAATATATGCTTTGATAGTGTGATCAAAGCATATGGTTTTATACAAAATTTCGTAGAAGCCTGTATTTACAAGAAAGTGAGTGGGAGCACTACAGCCTTTCTAATAAGTATATGTGAATGACATATTGTTGATCGTAAATGATGTAGAATTTTCTAGAAAGCATAAAGGAGTGTTTGAAAGGAGTTTTCAAAAGAAGGACCTCGGTGAAGCTACTTATGTATTGGGCATCAAGATCCATAGGGATAGATCGATACACTTAATAGGACTTTCACAAAGCACAGACCTTGACAAGATTTTGAAGAAGTTCAAAATGGATCAGTCAAAGAAGGAGTTCTTGCCTTTATTGTAAGGTGTGAAGTTGAGTAAGACTCAAAACCCGACCAGGTAGAAAATAGAAATAGAATTAAAGTCATTCCCTATGCCTCATCCATAGGTTCTGTAAAGTATGATATGCTGTGTACTAGACCTATTGTGTACCTTTCCATGAGTTTCGCAAGGGGGTATTATAGTGATCCAGGAGTGGATCACTGGACAGCGGTCAAAGATATCCTTAGTTACCTAAGAGGACTACGGAAATATTTCTCGGTTATGGAGGTGATGAAGAGTTTGTTGTAAAGAGTTACGTCGATGCAAGCTTTGACACAGATCCGGATGACTCTGAGTCTCAATCTGGATGCATATTGAAAGTGGGAGAAATTAGCTAGAGTAGCTCCATGCAGAGCATTGTAAGCATAGAAAATTTGCGAAATACATACGGATCTGAATGTGGCAGACTCCTTGACTAAACTTCTCTCACAAGCAAAACATGATCACACCTTAGTACTCTTTGGGTGTTAATCACATGGCGATGTGAACTAGATTATTGACTCTAGTAAACTCTTTGGGTGTTGGTTACATGGCGATGTGAACTATGGGTTTTAATCACATAAAGATGTGAACTATTGGTGTTAATTTACATGGCGATGTGAACTAGATTATTTACTCTAGTACAAGTGGGGGACTGAAGGAAATATGCCCTAGAGGATATAATAAAGTTGTTATTTTATATTTCCTTATATCATGATAAATGTTTATTATTCATGCTCGAATTGTATTAACCGGAAACTTGATACATGTGTGGATACATAGACAAAACATTGTGTCCCTAGTAAGCCTCTACTAGACTAGCTCATTTATCAAAGATGGTTAAGTTTCCTAACCATAGACATGTCTTGTCATTTGATGAACGGGATCACATCATTAGGAGAATGATGTGATCGACAAGATCCATCCGTTAGCTTAGCATTATGATCGTTCAGTTTTATTGCTATTGCTTTCTTCATGACTTATACATATTCCTATGACTATGAGATTATGCAACTCCCGGATACCGGAGCAATACCTTGTGTGCTATCAAACGTCACAACGTAACTGGGTGATCATAAATATGCTCTACAGGTATCTCCGAAGGTGTTTGTTGGGTTGGCACCGATCAATATTAGGATTTGTCACTCTAAATATCGGAGAGATATCTCTGGGCCCTCTCAGTAATGCACATCACTATAAGCCTTGCAAGCAATGTGACTAATGAGTTAGTTACGGGATGATGGATTATGGAACGAGTAAAGAGACTTGTCGGTAACGAGATTGAACTAGGTATGAAGATACCGAGGATCGAATCTCGGGCAAGTAACATACCGAGGACAAAGGGAATAATGTATGTTGTTTTTGCGGTTTGACCGATAAAGATCTTCATAGAATATGTAGGAAACAACATGAGCACCCAGGTTCCCCTATTGGTTATTGACGGAGATGTGTCTCGGTCATGTCTACAGAGTTCTCGAACCCGTAGGGTCCGCATGCTTAACGTTCGATGATGATTTGTATTATGAGTTGTGTGTTTTGGTGACCGAAGTTTGTTAGGAGTCCCGGATGAGATCACAGACATGACGAGGAGTCTCAAAATGGTCGAGAGGTAAATATTGATATATTGGAAGGTAGTATTCGGACACCGGAAGGGTTCCGGAGTGTATCAGGTACATACCGGAGTACCGGAGGAGTTACCGGAACCCCCCGGGGAAAGATATGGGCCATATGGGCCATAGGAGGGAGGCTAACCAGCCCACAAGGTGCTGGTGCGCCCCCACAAGGGAGGAGGCCGAATTGGTTTAGGGAAGGGGGCGCCACCCCCCTTTCCTTCTCCTACTCCCTCTCCTCCCCCTTTCCACCTCCATGAGAAGGAAAAAGAGAGGGGGGCGAATAATAGTAGGACTAGGAGTCCTAGTAGGACTCCCCCCTCATGGTGCGCCACTTGGTGGCCGGCCTCTGATACGTCTCCAACGTATCTATAATTTTTGATTGCTCCATGCTATATTATCTACTGTTTTGGACATTATTGGGCTTTATTATCCACTTTTATATTGTTTTTGGGACTAACCTATTAACCGGAGGCCCGGCCCAGAATTGCTGTTTTTTGCCTGTTTTAGGGTTTCGAAGAAAAGGAATATCAAATGGAGTCCAAACGGAATGAAACCTTCGGGAACGTGATTTTCTCACCGAATACAACTCAGGAGACTTGGACCCTACGTCAAGCCAACTAATAGGAGGCCACGAGGTAGGGGGCGCGCCTGCCCCTCCCCCCCAGGCGCGCCCTCCACCCTCGTGGGGCCCCTGTTGCTCCACCGACGTACTTCTTCCTCCTATATATATCCACGTACCCCCAAATGATCAGAACAGGAGCCAAAACCCTAATTCCACCGCCGTAACTTTATGTATCCACAAGATCCCATCTTGGGGCCTGTTCCGGAGCTCCGCCGGAGGGGGCATCAATCACAGAGGGCTTCTACATCAACACCATAGCCTCTCCGATGAAGTGTGAGTAGTTCACTTCAGACCTACGGGTCCATAGTTAGTAGCTAGATGGCTTCTTCTCTCTTTTTGGATCTCACCACAATGTTCTCCCCCTCTCTTGTGGAGATCTATTCGATGTAATCTTCCTTTTGCGGTGTGTTTGTTGAGACCGATGAATTGTGGGTTTATGATCAAGTCTATCTATGAATAATATTTGAATCTTCTCTGAATTCTTTTATGTATGATTGGTTATCTTTGCAAGTCTCTTCGAATTATCAGTTTGGTTTGGCCTACTAGATTGATCTTTCTTGCTATGGGAGAAGTGCTTAGCTTTGGGTTCAATCTTGTGGTGTCCTTTCCCGGTGACAGTAAGGGCAGCAAGGCACGTATTGTATTGTTGCCATCGAGGATAACAAGATGGGGTTTTCTTCATATTGCATGAGTCTATCCCTCTACATCATGTCATCTTGCTTAAGGTGTTACTCTGTTTTTAACTTAATACTCTAGATGCATGCTGGATAGCGGTCGATGAGTGGAGTAATAGTAGTAGATGCAGGCAGGAGTCGGTCTACTTGTCTCGGACGTGATGCCTATATAGATGATCATACCTAGATATTCTCATAACTATGCTCAATTCTGTCAATTGCTCAACAGTAATTTGTTCACCCACCGTAGAATACTTATGCTCTCGAGAGAAGCCACTAGTGAAACCTATGGCCCCCGGGTCTATCTTTATCATATCAATATCCTACTACTTAATTATTTACTTTGCCTTTATTTTACTTTGCATCTTTATCATAAAAATACCAAAAATATTATCTTATCATATCTATCAGATCTCACTCTCGTAAGTGGCCCTATAGGGATTAACAACCCCTATTTCCGTTGGTTGCGAGGGTTTATTTGTTTTGTGCAGGTATGAGGGACTCGCGCGTAGCCTCCTACTGGATTGATACCTTGGTTCTCAAAAACTGAGGGAAATACTTACGCTACTTTGCTGCATCATCCCTTCCTCTTCGTGGAAAACCAACGCAGTGCTAAAAGAGGTAGCAAGAAGGATTTCTGGCGCCATTGCCGAGGAGGTCTACGCAAAACTCAACATACCAAGTACCCATCACATACCCTTATCTCCCGCATTACATTATTTGCCATTTGCCTCTCATTTTCCTCTCCCCCCATTCACCCTTGCCGTTTTATTCGCCCTCTCTCTCTATCCTCCCTCTCTTTCTCTATTTGCCCCTTTTTGTCCACTTGCTTTTTGTTTGCTAGTGTGTTAGTTTGCTTGTTTGTCGCGATGGCTCAAGATAATACTAAATTGTGTGACTTCACCAATACCAACAACAATGATTTTATTAGCACTCCGATTGCTCCTCTTACCGATGCTGAATCTTGTGAAATTAATACTGCTTCGCTGAATCTTGTCATGAAAGATCCGTTCTCCGGCCTTCCTAGTGAAGATGCCACTACCCATCTAAATAGCTTCGTTGATTTGTGTGACATGCAAAAGAAGAAAGATGTGGATAATGATATTGTTAAATTGAAGCTATTTCCTTTTTCGCTTAGAGATCGTGCTAAAGCTTGGTTTTTGTCTTTGCCTAAAAATAGTATTGATTAATGGAATAAGTGCAAAGATGCTTTTATCTCTAAGTATTTTCCTCCGGCTAAAATCATCTCTCTTAGAAATGATATGATGAACTTTAAGGAACTTGATCATGAACAGGTTGCACAAGCTTGGGAGAGAATGAAATTAATGATACGTAATTGCCCTACTCATGGTTTAAATTTGTGGATGATTATACAAAAATTTTATGCCATATTGAATTTTGCTTCTAGAAATCTTTTGGATTCGGCCGCGGGAGGCACTTTTATGGAAATCACCTTAGGAGAAGCTACTAAACTCCTAGATAATATTATGGTTAATTATTCTCAATGGCATACTGAAAGATCCACTAATAAAAAGGTGCATGCGATAGAAGAAATTAATGTTTTGAGTTGAAAGATGGATGAACTTATGAAATTATTTGCTAATAAGAGTGTTTCTTCTGATCCTAATGATATGCCCTTGTCTACTTTGATTGAGAATAATAATGAATCTATGAATGTGAATTTTTTTGGTAGGAACAATTTTGGTAATAATGCGTATAGAGGAAATTTCAATCCTAGGCCTTATCCTAGTAATCCCTCTAATAATTATGGTAATTCCTACAACAATTCCTATGGAAATTATAATAAGACGCCCTCTGATTTTGATTCTAATATTAAATAATTTATTACTTTGCAAAAGAATTTTAATGCTATGATTGAAGAAAAATTGCTTAAGATTGATGATTTGGCTAGGAACGTTGATAGAATTGCTCTTGATGTTGATTCTTTGAAACTTAGATCTATTCCACCTAAGCATGATATCAATGAGTCTCTCAAAGCCATGAGAATTTCCATTGACGAGTGCAAAGAAAGAACCACTAGGATGCGTGCTAAGAAAGATGCCTTTATAAAAGCGTGTTCTTCTAGTTCCTATGAAAATAATGATGAAGATCTAAAAGTTATTGATGTGTCCCCTATTAAATCTTTGTTTTGCAATGTTAATCTTGATAATGATGGGACTGAATATGATCCACCTTTACCTAGAAGGCGTTCCAAGAATTCTGAATCTTTTGATCTTGATGCTAAATTTGATTAAAGTGGGATTGAAGAAATTAAAACCCTAGATGTTGCTAAACCCACTAATATGTATTCCAAGGAATTTAACTATGAAAATTGCTCTTTGATTGATTGTATTTCCTTGTTGCAATCCGTGCTAAGTTCTCCTCATGCTTATATTCAAAATAAAGCGTTTACTAAACATATCGTTGATGCCTTGATGCAATCTTATGAAGAAAAACTTGAGTTGGAAGTTTCTATCCCTAGAAAACTTTATGATGAGTGGGAACAAACTATTAAAATTAAAATTAAAGATCATGAATGCTATGCTTTATGTGATTTGGGTGCTAGTGTTTCCACGGTTCCAAAGACTTTGTGTGATTTGTTAGGTTTCCGTGATTTTGATGATTGCTCTCTAAACTTGCACCATGCGGATTCCACTATTAAGAAACCTATGGGAAGAATTAATGTTCTTATTGTTGCAAATAGGAATTATGTGCCCGTAGATTTTATTGTTCTTGACATAGATTGCAATCCTTCATGTCCTATTATTCTTGGTAGACCTTTCCTTAGAACGATTGGTGCAATTATTGATATGAAAGAAGGAAATATTAGATTCCAATTTCTGTTAAGGAAAGGCATGCAACACTTTCCTAGAAATAAAATTAAATTACCTTATGAATCTATTATGAGAGCCACTTATGGATTGCCTACCAAAGATGGCAATACCTAGATCTATTCTTGCTTGTTATGCCTAGCTAGGGGCGTTAAACGATAGCGCTTGTTGGGAGGCAACCCAATTTTAGTTTTATTCCTTGCTTTTTGCTCCTGCTTAGTAATAAATAAATTATTTAGCCTCTGTTTTGGTTGTGTTTTTTGTGTTTAATTAGTGTTTGTGCCAAGTAGAACCGTTGGGAAGACTTGGGGAAAGTCTTGTTGAACTTGCTGTAAAAAACAGAAACTTTAGCGCTCACGAGAACTGCTGTCATTTTTATATGGAAAGTGATATTTAGTTAATTATTTTTGAAGATCATTAATAGACAAATTCCTCACGTACAGAAATTTATTTTAGAATTTTTGGGGTTCCAGATCTTGCGCTAGCTACAGATTACTACAAAATGTTCTGTTTTTGACAGATTCTGTTTTGCGTGTGTTGTTTGCTTATTTTGATGAATCTATGGCTAGTAAATTAGTTTATAAAACATAGAGAAGTTGGAATACAGTAGGTATAACACCCATATAAATAAATAATGAGTTCATTACAGTACCTTGAAGTGATATTTTGTTTTCTTTCGCTAACGGAGCTCACGAGATTTTCTACTTTAAGTTTTGTGTTGTGAAGTTTTCAAGTTTTGGGTAAAGATTTGATGGACTATGAAACAAGGAGTGGCAAGAGCCTAAGCTTGGGGATGCCCATGGCACCTCCAAGATAATCTAAGGACACCTAAAAGCCAAAGCTTGGTGATGCCCCGGAAGGCATCCCCTCTTTCGTCTACTTCTATCGGTAACTTTACTTGGAGCTATATTTTTATTTAGCACATGATATGTGTTTTGCTTGGAGCGTCTTGTATGATTGGAGTATTTGATTATTAGTTTACCACAATCATCCTTGATGTACACATCTTTTGAGAGAGCCATACATGATTTGGAATTTCTTAGAATACTCTATGTGCTTCGCTTATATCTTTTGAGTTATATAATTTTGCTCCAGTGCTTCACTTATATCTTTTAGAGCACGGTGGTGGATTTGTTTTATATAAACTAGTGATCTCTCATGCTTCACTTGGATTATTTTGAGAGTCTTAATAGCATGGTAATTTGCTTAAAATCCTAATATGCTTGGTATGCAAGATTAATAATAAAACTCTCTTATGAGTGTGTTGAATACTATTATAAGTTTGATACTTGATAATTTTTTTGAGATATGGAGATGGTGATATTAAAGTCGTGCTAGTTGAGTAGTTGTGAATTTGAGAAATACTTGTGTTGAAGCTTGTGATTCCCGTAGCATGCACGTATGGTGAACCGTTATGTGATGAAGTTGGAGCATGATTTATTTATTGATTGTCTTCCTTATGAGTGACGGTCGGGGACGAGCGATGGTATTTTCCAACCAATCTATCCCCCTAGGAGCATGCGCGTAATACTTTGCTTTGATAACTTGTAGATTTTTGCAATAAGTATATGAGTTCTTTATGACTAATGTTGAGTCCATGGATTATAGGCACTCTCACCACCTTTGCTAGCCTCTCTAATACCATGCACCTTTCGCCGGTATCATACACCCACCATATACCTTCCTCAAAACAGCCACCATACCTACTTATTATGGCATTTCCATAGTCATTCCGAGAAATATTGCCATGCCACTTTCCACTATTCTGTTTATGACACACTCCATCATTTTCATATTGCTTAGCATGATCATGTAGTTGACATAGTATTTGTGGCAAAGCCACCGTTCATAATTCTTTCATACTTGTCACTCATGCATCATTGCATATCCCGGTACACCGCCGGAGGCATTCATATAGAGTCATATCTTGTTCTAAATATCGAGTTATAATTATTGAATTGTAAGAAAAATAAAAGTGTGATGATCATCATTATTAGAGCATTGTCCCAAGTGAGGAAAGGATGATGGAGACTATGATTCCCCCACAAGTCGGGATGAGACTCCGGACGAAAAATAAATAAAAGAGGCCAAAGAAGCCCAAATAAAAAAAGAGAAAGAAAAGATGCCATAAAAAAAAGAAAAGGCCCAAATAAAAAATAAAAAAATAAAAAAGAGAGAAAAAGAGAGAAGGGACAATGTTACTATCCTTTTACCACACTTGTGCTTCAAAGTAGCACCATGATCTTAATAGTAGAGAGTCTCTCATGTTATCACTTTCATATACTACTAGGAATTTTTCATTATAGAACTTGGCTTGTATATTCCAATGATGGGCTTCCTCAAAATTGCCCTAGGTCTTCATGAGCAAGCAAGTTGGATGCACACCCACTTAATTTTTTTGAGCTTTCATATACTTATAGCTCTAGTGCATCTGTTGCATGGCAATCCCTACTCACTCACATTGATATCTATTGATGGGCATCTCCATAGCCCGTTGATATGCCTAGTTGATGTGAGACTATCTTCCCCTTTTTGTCTTCTCCACAACCACCACTCTATTCCACCTATAGTGCTATATCCATGGCTCACGCTCATGTATTGCATGAAGGTTGAAAAAGTTTTGAGAATGTCAAAAGTATGAAACAATTGCTTGGCTTGTCATCGGGGTTGTGTATGATTTAAATATTTTGTGTGGTGAAGATAGAGCATAGCCAGACTATATGATTTTGTAGGGATAACTTTCTTTAGCCATGTTATTTTGAGAAGACATAATTGCTTTGTTAGTATGCTTGAAGTATTATTATTTTCTATGTCGATATAAACTTTTGTCTTGAATCTTTCGGATCTGAATATTCATACCAAAATTAATAAGAATTACATTAAAATTATGCCAAGTAGCACTCCGCGTCAAAAATTATGTTTTTATCATTTACCTACTCGAGGATGAGCAGGAATTAAGCTTGGGGATGCTTGATACGTCTCCAACGTATCTATAATTTTTGATTGCTCCATGCTATATTATCTACTGTTTTGGACATTATTGGGCTTTATTATCCACTTTTATATTATTTTTGGGACTAACCTATTAACCGGAGGCCTAGCCCAGAATTGTTGTTTTTTGCCTATTTTAGGGTTTCAAAGAAAAGGAATATCAAACAGAGTCCAAATGGAATGAAACCTTCGGGGACGTGATTTTCTTACCGAATACAACTCAGGAGACATGGACCCTACGTCAAGCCAACTAACAGGAGGCCACGAGGTAGGGGGGCGCGCCTGCCCCCCAGGTGTGCCCTCCACCCTCGTGCGCCCCCTATAGCTCCACCAACGTACTTCTTCCTCCTATATATATCCACATACCCCCAAACGATCAGAACAGGAGCCAAAACCCTAATTCCACCGCCGTAACTTTCTGTATCCACGAGATCCCATCTTGGGGCCTATTCTGGAGCTTCGCCGGAGGGGGCATTGATCACGGAGGGCTTCTACATCAACACCATAGCCTCTCCGATGAAGTGTGAGTAGTTTACTTCAGACCTACGGGTCCATAGTTAGTAGCTAGATGGCTTCTTCTCTCTTTTTGGATCTCAATACAATGTTCTCCCCCTCTCTTGTGGAGATCTATTCGATGTAATCTTCTTTTTGCGGTGTGTTTGTTGAGATCGATGAATTGTGGGTTTATGATCAAGTCTATCTATGAATAATATTTGAACCTTCTTTGAATTCTTTTATGTATGATTGGTTATCTTTGCAAGTCTCTTCGAATTATCAGTTTGGTTTGGCCTACTAGATTGATCTTTCTTGCAATGGGAGAAGTGATTAGCTTTGGGTTCAATCTTGTGGTGTCCTTTCCCGGTGACAGTAAGGGCAGCAAGGCACGTATTGTATTTTTGCCATCGAGGATAACAAGATGGGGTTTTCTTGATATTGCATGAGTCTATCCCTCTACATCATGTCATCTCGCTTAAGGCGTTACTCTGTTTTTAACTTAATACTCTAGATGCATGCTGGATAGCGGTCGATGAGTGGAGTAATAGTAGTAGATGCAGGCAGGAGTCGGTCTACTTGTCTCGGACGTGATGCCTATATACATGATCATACCTAGATATTCTCATAACTATGCTCAATTCTGTCAATTGCTCAACAGTAATTTGTTCACCCACCGTAGAATACTTATGCTCTCGAGAGAAGCCACTAGTGAAACCTATGGCCCTCGGGTCTATCTTTATCATATCAATCTCCTACTACTTAGTTATTTACTTTGCCTTTATTTTACTTTGCATCTTTATCATAAAAATACCAAAAATATTATCTTATCATATCTATCAGATCTCACTCTCGTAAGTGGCCCTATAGGGATTGACAGCCCCTATTTGCATTGGTTGCGAGGATTTATTTGTTTTGTGCAGGTACGAGGGACTCGCGCGTAGCCTCCTACTGGATTGATACCTAGGTTCTCAAAAACTGAGGGGAATACTTACGCTACTTTGCTGCATCATCCCTTCCTCTTCGGGGAAAACCAACGCAGTGCTAAAAGAGGTAGCAGCCTCCTCCTCCCCTCCTTTATATACGGGGGCAAGGGGCACCCCATAGCACATCAATTGTTCTCTTAGCCATGTGCGGTTCCCCCCTGCATAGTTTACTCCTTCGGTCATAGCTTCATAGTGCTTAGGCAAAGCCCTACACGGATCACATCACCATCACCATCACCACGCCGTCGTGCTGACGAAACTCTCCCTCGACCCTCTGCTATATCAAGAGTTCGAGGGACGTCATCGAGCTGAACGTGTGCTGAACTCGGAGGTGTCATACGTTCGGTACTAGATCGGTTGGATCGTGAAGATGTTCGACTACATCAACCGCGTTAACCTAACGCTTCCGCTTTCGGTCTATGAGGGTATGTGGACACACTCTCCCCCTCTCGTTGCTATGCATCTCCTAGATAGATCTTGTGTGATCGTAGGATTTTTTTTAAAATTCCATGCTACGTTCCCCAACATTAAGTTCTCGGCCTTTATAGATGCCTTGTTATTTTTATGCCACACCTCGGACTTGAAGTTTTTTCCCGAGTGATGGTGTGCTCTTGCAGCCGAGCTCCAACACCGGACAACATCCAAGGTGTCTTCTTGCAGCTGAGCTCCAACGCTAGACATCATCTGAGGTGTCATAGATCATCTAGGTTTTGAAAAATTTGAAGGACTTTAGTCGAGCTTCACACAGGAAATTCTCTTGTGTAGTCAACTGCTCGCAGCCGAGCTCCAACGCCGGACAACTTCCGTGGTGGTGCACCACCTCAGCCTCAGGCTGATTTTTTGCGGAATTTTTCCGATTTGTGTAATTTATTCTCTGTCGAGATGTATAGCCAGTAGCCCTCAAAGTGTGTGCCGACCTAAAATCCGAGATGCACCTGAAGGATAAGAGTTTGTGATGGGTACTTGGTATGTCTTGACTTGATGTAGATCTCCTTGGCAACGGCGCCAGAAATCCTTCTTGCTACCTCGTGAGCACTGCGTTGGTTTTCCCTTGAAGAGGAAAGGGTGATGCAGCAAAGTAGCGTAAGTATTTCCCTCAGTTTTTAAGAACCAAGGTATCAATCCAGTAGGAGACTACACGCAAGTCACCTCGTACCTACACAAACAAATAAGAACCTCGCAACCAACGCGATAAAGGGGTTGTCAATCCCTTCACGGTCACTTACGAGAGTGAGATCTGATAGATTTAATAATAATAAGATAAAACTTTTTGGTATTTTTATGATATAGATGTGAAAGTAAAGATTGCAAAATAAAGTAGATTGGAAACTTATAAGATAAAAGATAGACCCAGGGGCCATAGGTTTCACTAGTGGCTTCTCTCAAGATAGCATAAGTATTACGGTGGGTGAACAAATTACTGTCGAGCAATTGATAGAAAAGTGCATAATTATGAGAATATCTAGGCATGATCATGTATATAGGCATCACGTCCGTGACAAGTAGACCGAAATGATTCTGCATCTACTACTATTACTCCACACATCGACCGCTATCCAGCATGCATCTAGAGTATTAAGTTCATAATAATAGAGTAATACATTAAGCAAGATGACATGATGTAGAGGGATAAACTCAAGCAATGTGATATAAACCCCATCTTTTTATCCTCGATGGCAGCAATACAATACGTGCCTTGCTGCCCCTGCTGTCGCTTGGAAAGGACACCGCAAGATTGAACCCAAAGCTAAGCACTTCTCCCATTGCAAGAAACATCAATCTAGTAGGCCCAACCAAACTGATAATTCAAAGAGACTTGGAAAGATAAACCAATCATACATAAAAGATTTCAAAGAAGAATCAAATATTGTTCATATATAAACTTGATCATAAACCCGCAATTCATCGGATCTCGACAAACACACCGCAAAAAGAGTTACATCAAATAGATCTCCAAGAAGATTGAGGAGAACGTTGTATTGAGATCCAAAGAGAGAAAAGAAGCCATCTAGCTAGTAACTATGGACCCGAAGGTCTGAGGTAAACTACTCACACATCATCGGAGGGGCCATGGGGTTGATGTAGAGGCCCTCCATGATCGATTCCCCCTCCGGCGGAGCTCCAGAAAAGGCCCCAAGATGGGATCTCTTGGGTACAGAAGGTTGCTGCGGTGGAAATAGGGTTTTGTGGTGCTCCTGGATGTTTTTGGGGTATATGAATATATATATAGGAGGAAGAAGTAGGTCGGTGGAGCCACTAGGGGCCCACGAGGGTGGATGACACGCCCCCCTGCATCGTGGTCTCCTCGTTGGTTTCTTGACGTCCACTCCAAGTCCCCTGGATCACGTTTGTTCCAAAAATAACTCTTCCAAAGGTTTTATTCCGTTTGATATTCCTTTTCTACGAAACACTGAAATAGGCAAAAAAAATAGCAAGTTGCACTGGGCCTTGGGTTAGTAGGTTAGTCCCAAAAATAGTATAAAAGTGTATAAATAAGCCCATTAGCATCCAAAACAGATAGTATAATAGCATAGAACAATCAAAAATTATAGATACGTTGGAGACGTATCAATGGACAAGACCCATCTGTTAGCTTAGCATAATGATCGTTTAGTTTTATTGCTATTACTTTCTTCATAACATATACATGTTCCTCTGACTATGAGATTATGCAACTCCCGAATACCGGAGGAACACCGTGTGCGCTATCAAACGTCACAATGTAACTGGGTGATTATAAAGATGCTCTACAGGTGTCTCCAATGGTGTTTGTTGAGTTGGCATAGATCGAAATTAGGATTTGTCACTCTGTCTATCGGAGAGGTATCTCTGGGCCCTCTCGGTAATGTACATCACTATGAGCCTTGAAAGCAATGTGACTAATGAGTTAGTTGCGGGATGATGCATTACGGAACGAGTAAAGAGACTTGCCGGTAACAAGATTGAACTAGGTATGATGATACTGACGATCGAATCTCGGGCAAGTAAAATACCGATGACAAAGGGAACAACGTATGTTGTTATGCGGTTTGACAGATAAAGATCTTCGTAGAAAGGAGCCAATATGAGCATCCAGGTTCTGCTATTGGTTATTGACCGGAGATGTGTCTCGGTCATGTCTACATAGTTCTCGAATCCGCACGCTTAACGTTCGATGATGATTTGTATTATGAGTTATGTGATTTGATGACCGAAGTTTGTTCGGAGTCTCGGATAAGATAACGGACATGACGAGGAGTCTCGAAATGGTCGAGAGGTAAAGATTGATATATTGGAAGGTTATATTCGGGCACCGGAATGGTTCCAAAGTGTTTCGGGTATTTTCCGGAGTACCGGGAGGTTACCAGAACCCCCCCCCCCCGGGGGGGGGAAGTAATGTGCCTTAATGGGCTTTAGTGGAAAGGAGAGAAGGGCCTCAAGGGTGCCCCCCCAAGGGCTTGTCCGAATTGGACTAGGAGGGGGCGGCGCCCCCCTCTCTTTCCTTCTCCCCTCTTCCTACTTCCCTCCTTCACCTACTTGGAATAGGAAAGGGGGGCGAATCCTACTTGGAATGGGAGTCCAAGTAGGACTCCCCCCCTTGGAGCGCCCCCTCTAGGGCCGGCCTCCTCTTCCCCCCTACTTTATATAAGTGGGAGGGGGCACCCCAAAGGCACACCAAGTTTCTCTTAGCCGTGTGCGGTGCCCCCTCCACAGTTACACACCTAGGTCATATCGTCGTAGTGCTTAGGCGAAGCCCTGCGCCGGTAACTTCATCATCACCGTTGCCACGCCGTCGTGCAGACGGAACTCTCACTCGTCCTCAACTGGATCAAGAGCTCGATGGACGTCATCATGCTGAACATGTGCTGAACACGGAGCTGCCGTACATTCGGTTCTAGGATCGGTTGGATCGTGAAGACGTTCGACTACATCAACCGCGTTACTAAACGCTTCCGCTTTTGGTCTACGAGGGTACATGGACACACTCTCCCATCTCGTTTCTATGCATCTCCTAGGTAGATCTTGCGTGATCGTAGGAATTTTTTTGAAATACTATGTTCCCCAACAGTGGCATCCAAGCCAGGTCTATGCGTAGATGTTATATGCACGAGTAGAACACAATGAGTTGTGGGCGATAATAGTCATACTGCATACCACCAATGTCTTACTTTGATTTGGTGACATTGTTGGATGAAGCGGCCCGGGCTGACATTACATGATCGCGTTCATGAGACTGGTTCTACCGACGTGCTTCGCACACAGGTGGCTAGCGGGTGTCTATTTCTCTAACTTTAGTTGAATTGAGCTTGACTATGCCCGGCCCTTGTTGAAGGTTAAAACAGCACACTTGACGAAAAATCATTGTGGTTTTGATGCGTAGGTAAGAACGGTTCTTGCTAGAAGCCCGTAGCAGCCACGTAAAACTTGGAACAACAAAGTAGATGACGTCTAACTTGTTTTTGTAGGGCATGTTGTGATGTGATATGGTCAAGACGTGATGAGATACAAATTGTTGTATGAGATGATCATGTTTTGTTAAAGTTATCAGCAACTGGTAGGAGCCTTATGGTTGTCTCTTTATTGCATAAGATGCAAGCGCCATATAATTGCTTTACTTTATCGCTATGCGATAGAAATAGTTGGCCAGACGACCATGTGACGACACGTTGATAGAGATCAAGATGATGGAGATCATGGTGTCATGACGGCGACGATGGAGATCATGATGGTACTTTGGAGATGGAGATAAAAGGCACAAGATGATAATGGCCATATCATGTCACATATTTTGATTGCATGTGATGTTTATCTTTTATGCATCTTATTTTGCTTAGTACGACGATAGCATTATGAGATGATCCCTTACTAAAATTTCAAGGTATAAGTGTTCTCCCCGAGTATGCACCGTTGCGACAGTTCATCATGCCGAGACACCACATGACGATCGGGTACGAAAAGCTCTACGTTCACATACAACGGGTGCAAGCCCGTTTTGCACACGCGGTATACTCGGGTTAAACTTGACGAGCCTAGCATATGTAGATATGGCCTCGGAACACTGAGACCGAAAGGTCGAACGTGAATCATATAGTAAATATGATCAACATAGGGGTGTTCACCATTGAAAACTACTCCATCTCACGTGATGATCGGACATGGTTTAGTTGATATGGATCACGTGATCATTCAGATGACTAGAGGGATGTCTATCTAAGTGGGAGTTCTTAAGTAATATGATTAATCGAACTTTAATTTATCATGAACTTAGTCTTGATAGTATTTGCATATCTATCTTCTAGATCAATAGCTTGCGATGTATCTCCCCGTTTATTTTTGATATGTTCCTAGAGAAAAAATAAGTTGAAAGATGATAGTAGCAATGATGCGGAATGGGTCCGTGATCTGAGGATTATCCTCATTGCTGCACAGAAGAATTATGTCCTTGATGCACCGCTAGGTGACGGACCTATTGCAGGAGCAGATGCAGACGTTATGAACGTTTGGCAAGCTCGGTATGATGACTACTTGATAGTTTAGTGCACCATGCTTTACATCTTAGAACCAGGACTTCAAAAATGTTTTGAACGCCACAGAGCATATGCGATGTTCCAAGAGTTGAAATTGGTATTTCAGACTCATGCTCGAATCGAGAGGTATGAGACCTCTGACAAGTATTTTGCCTACAAGATGGAGGAGAATAGCTCAACCGGTGAGCATGTGCTCATAATGTCTGAGTACTACGATCGCTTGAATCAAGTGGAAGTTAATCTTCCAGAAAAGATAATGATTGACAAAGTTCTCTAGTCACTATCACTGAGTTACTGGAACTTCATGATGAACTATAATATGCAAGGGATGATGAAAACGATTCCCCGAGGTCTTCACGATGCTGAAATGAACGGAGACTAGTTAAGGGCGAGGTGACGATATGTGTTGGAAGTGATTCCAAGGTTGACAATATCACCATCGCACACTCCCTCTACCTTAGAGATTAGTGTTAGACCTAAATAAGTGTTATTTGGTGTTTGCATTGAGCATGAATATGATTGGATCATGTTTATTGCAATACGGTTATTCATGTAAGTCAAAGAATAATTGGTGTTCTGTATACATGAATAAAACCTTCTATGGTCATACACTCAATATAAATGGTTTATTGAATCTCGATCATAGTGATACACGTATTCATAACATTGATGCCAAAAGATGCAAACTTGATAATGATAGTGCAACATACTTGTGGCACTGCCGTTCAGGTCATATTGGTGTAAAGCGCATGAAGAAACTCCGTGTGGATGGACTTTTGGAATCACTTGATTATGAATCATTTGATGCTTGCAAACCATGCCTCATGGGCAAGACGACTAAGACTCCATTCTCAGGAACAATGGAGTGAGCCACTGACTTATTGGAAATAATACATACCGATGTATGCGATCCGATGAGTGTGGAGACTCACCGCGGGTATCATTATTTTCTGACCTTCACAGATGATTTGAGCAGATATCGGTATATCTACTTGATGAAACACATGTCTGAAACATTTGAAAAGTTCAAAGATTATCAGAGTGAAGTGGAAAATCATCGTAACAAGGAAAATAAAGTTCCTACGATCTGATCGCGGAGGCGAATATTTGAGTTATGAGTTTGGCCTTCATTTAAAATTGTGGAATAGTTTCACAACTCACACCACCTGAAACACCATAACATGATGGTGTGTCCGAACGTCGTAACCGTACTTTATTAGATATGGTGCGATTTATGATGTCTCTTACCGATTTACCAGTATCCTTTTGGGGTTATGCATTAGAGGCAGCTGCATTCACGTTAAATAGGGCACCATCTAAATCCGTTGAGACGACACCATATGACCTGTGGTTTGGCAAGAAACCTAAGCCGTCGTTTCTTAAATTTGGGGCTGCGATGCTTATGTGAAAAAGCTTCAGCCTGATAAGCTTGAACCCAAATCAGAGAAATGTGTCTTCATAGGATACCCAAAGGAGACTGTTGGGTACACCTTCTATCATAGATCCGAAGGCAAGATATTCGTTGCCAAGAATGGATCCTTTCTAGAGAAGGAGTTTCTCTCGAAAGAAGTGAGTGGGAGGAAAGTAGAACTTGATGAGGTAGTTGTACCTTCTCTCGAATTGGAAAATGGTTCATCATAGGAATCAGTTCCAGTGTTGCCTACACCAATTAGTGAGGAAGTTAATTATGATGAACATGAAACTTTAGATCAAGTTACTACCGAACCTCATAGGTCAAACAGAGTACGATCCGCACCAGAGTGGTATGGCAATTCTGTTCTGGAAGTCATGTTACTAGACCATGATGGACCTACAAACTATGAGGAAGCGATGATGAGCCCAGATTCCGACAGATAGCTTGAGGGCATGAAATCTGAGATAGAATCCATGTATGAGAACAAAGTGTGGACTTTGGTGGACTTGCCCAATGATCGGCAAGCCATTGAGAATAAATGGATCTTCAAGAGGAAGACGGACGCTAATAGTAGTGTCACTATCTACAAAGCTCGACTTGTCGAAAAGGGTTTTTGAAAAGTTCAAGGTGTTGACTACGTTGAGATTTTCTCACTCGTATCGATGCTTAAAGTCTGTCCGAATCATGTTAGCAATTGCCACATTTTATGAAATCTGACAAATGGATGTCAAAACTGCATTCCTTAATGGATTTATTAAAGAAGAGTTGTATATGATACAACCAAAAGGTTTTGTCAATCCTAAAGGTGCTAACAAAATGTGCAAGATCCAACGATCCATCTATGGACTGGTGGAAGCATCGCGGAGTTGGAATATACGCTTTGATGAGTTGATCAAATCATATAGTTTTATACATACTTGCGGTGAAGAATGTATTTTACAAGAAAGTGAGTGGGAGCACTGCAACCTTTCTGATAAGTATATGTGAATGACATATTGTTGATCGGAAATGATGTAGAATTTTCTGGAAAGCATAAAGGAGTGTTCGAAAGGAGTTTTCCAAAGAAAGACCTCGGTGAAGCTGCTTACATATTGGGCATCAAGATCTATAAAGATAGATCAAGACGCTTGATAAGATTTTTCAATGAGTGCATACGTTGACAAGATTTTGAAGTAGTTCAAATGGAATAGTCAAGAAGGAGTTCTTGCGTGTATTGCAAGGTGTAAAATTGAGTAAGACTCAAAACACGACAGAAAATAGAAATAGAATGAAAGGCATTCCCTATGCCTCAGCCATAGGTTCTATAAAGTATGCTATGTGTTCAGGAACGTAGTAATTTCAAAAAAAATCCTACGCACATGCAAGATCATGGTGATGCATAGCAACGAGAGGGAAGAGTGTTGTCTACGTACCCTCGTAGACCGTAAGCGGAAGCGTTATGACAACCCGGTTGATGTAGTCATCCGTCTTCACGATCGACCGATCCCAACACCGAAGGTACGGCAACTCCGCGATCTGCACACGTTCGGCTCGATGACGTCCCGCGAACTCACGATCCAGTAGATCTTCGAGGGAGAGCTTCATCAGCATGACGGCGTGATGACGGTGATGATGTTGCTACCCGAACAGGGCTTCGCCTAAGCACCTCTACGATATGACCGAGGTGGATTATGGTGGAGGGGGCACCGCACACGGCTTGGAACAATCAACTTGTGTGTTCTAGGGTGCCCTGCCCCCGTATATAAAGGAGCAAGGGGGAGGCCGGCCGGCCCTAGTGACGCCCAAGGAGAGGAGGAATCCTCCTCCTAGTAGGAGTAGGATTCATCCTTTCCTAGTCCTACTAGGAAAGAGGAAGGGGGGAGGAAAGAGAGGGAGAGGGAGAGGGAAAGAGGCGCCGCGCCCCACTCCCCTAGTCCTATTCGGACTCCGCTTGGGGGGGCACCTCCTAGGCTGCTGCCCTCTCTCTCCCCTGAGGCCCACTAAGGCCCAATACTTCCCCGGGGGGTTCCGGTAACCCCTCCGGCACTCCGGTTTTCTCCGAAATCACCCGGAACACTTCCGGTGTCCGAATATAGCCGTCCAATATATCGATCTTTATGTCTCGACCAATTTGAGACTCCTCGTCATGTTTGTGATCATATCCAGGGCTCCGAACTACCTTCAGTACATCAAAACACATAAACTCATAATACCGATCGTCACCGAACGTTAAGCGTGCGGACCCTACGGGTTCGAGAACTATGTAGACATGACAGAGACTCAACTTCGGTCAATAACCTATAGCGGAACCTGGATTCTCATATTGGTTCCTACATATTCTACGAAGATCTTTATCGGTCAAACCGCATAACAATATACGTTGTTCCCTTTGTCATCGGTATGTTACTTGCCCAAGATTCGATCGTCGGTATCTCAAGACCTAGTTCAATCTCATTACCGGCAAGTCTGTTTACTCATTCTGTAATGCTACATCCCGTAACTAACTCATTAGCTACATTGCTTGCAAGGCTTATTGTGATTTACATTACCGAGAGGGCCCAGAGATACCTCTCCGACAATCAGAGTGACAAATCCTAATCTTGATCCATGCCAACTCAACAAACACCATCGGAGACACATGTAGAGCACCTTTATAATCACCCAGTTATGTTGTGATGTTTGGTAGCACACAAAGTGTTCCTCCGGTATTCGGGAGTTGCATGATCTCATAGTCATAGGAACATGTATAGTTATGGAGAAAGCGATAGCAACAAACTAAACGATCATCGTGCTAAGCTAACGGATGGGTCAAGTCAATCACATCATTCTCTAATGATGTGATCGTGTTAATCAAATGACAACTCATGTCTATGGTTAGGAAACATAACCATCATTGATTCAACGAGCTAGTCAAGTAGAGGCAAACTAGTGATACTCTGTTTGTCTATGTATTCACACATGTACTAAGTTTCTGGTTAATACAATTCTAGCATGAATAATAAACATTTATCATGATATAAGGAAATATAAATAACAACTTTATTATTGCCTCTAGGGCATATTTCCTTCACCATGATGTGTACCAAACCTATTGTGTACCTTGCCATGAGTTTGGCAAGGGGGTACGATATTGATCTAGGAGTGGATCATTGGACAACGGTCAAAATTATCCTTAGAAGACTAAGGAGATATTTCTCGGTTATGGAGGTGATAAAGAATTCATCGTAAAGAGTTACGTCGATGCAAGCTTTGACACTGATCCAGATGACTCTAAGTCTCAATCTGGATGCATCTTGAAAGTGGGAGCAATTAGCTAGAGTAGCTCAGTGCAGAGCATTGTAGACATATAAATTTGCAAAATACATACGGATCTGAATGTCGCAGACCCGTTGACTAAACTTCTCTCACAAGCAAAACATGATCACACCTTAGTACTCTTTGGGTGTTAATCACATGGCGATGTGAACTAGATTATTGACTCTAGTAAACCCTTTGGGTGTTGGTCACATGGCGATGTGAACTATTGGTGTTAAATCACATGACGATGTGAACTAGATTATTGACTCTAGTGCAAGTGGGAGACTGAAGGAAATATGCCCTAGAGGCAATAATAAAGTTGTTATTTATATTTCCTTATATCATGATAAATGTTTATTATTCATGCTATAATTGTATTAACCAGAAACTTAGTACATGTGTGAATACATAGACAAACATAGTGTCCCTAGTATGCCTCTACCTGACTAGCTCATTAATCAAAGATGGTTAAGTTTCCTGACCATAGACATGTGTTGTCATTTGATGAACGGGATCACATCATTAGAGAATGATGTGATGGACAAGACCCATCCATTAGCTTAGCATAATGATCGTTTAGTTTTATTGCTATTGCTTTCTTCATGACTTATACGTGTTCCTCTGACTATGAGATTATGCAACTCCCGAATACCAAAGGAACACCTTGCGTGCTATCAAATGTCACAACGTAACTGGGTGATTATAAAGATGCTCTACATTAGTCTATGAAGGTGTTTGTTGGGTTGGCATAGATCGAGATTAGGATTTGTCACTCTGTGTATCGAAGAGGTATATCTGGGCCCTCTCGGTAATGCACATCACTATAAGCCTTGCAAGCAATGTGACTAATGAGTTAGTTACGGGATGATGCATTGCGGAACGAGTAAAGAGACTTGCTAGTAACGAGATTGAACTAGGTATGATGATACCGACGATCGAATCTCGGGCAAGTAGCATACCGATGACAAAGGGGATGATGTATGTTGTTATGCGGTTTGACCGATAAAGATCTTCGTAGAATATGTAGGAACAATATGAGCATCCAGTTTCCGCTGTTGGTTATTGACCGAAGATCTGTCACGGTCATGTCCACATAGTTCTCGAACCCGTAGGGTCCGCACGCTTAACGTTCGATGACGATTTGTGTTGTGAGTTATGTGTTTTGGTGACCGAAGTTTGTTCGGAGTCTCGGATGAGATCATGGATATGATGGGGAGTCTCGAAATGGTCGAGAGGTAAAGATTCATATATTGGAAGGTAGTATTCGGACATAGGAATGGTTTTGAGTGGTTCGGGTATTCTTCCGGAGTATCGAGGGGTTACGGGAACCCCCCGGGGAAGTATTGGGCCAACATGGGCCTTAGTGGAGAGAGAGGAGGGCCGCAAGGGGTGGACGCACGTGCCCCTGTCAGTCCAAATTGGACTAGAAGGGGCGGCACCCTCCTCTCTTTCCTTCTCCCCTCTTCCTCCTTCCCTCCTTCTCCTAGTTGGAATAGGAAGGGGGCGAACCGGGAGTCCAAGTAGGACTCCCCCCTTGGCGCGCCCCCTCTAGGGCCGGCCTCCTGTTCCCCCTCATTTATATACGTGGGAGGGGTGCACCCCAAAGGCACACCAAGTCTTCTCTTAGTCGTGTGCGGTGCCCCTCTCCAGAGTTACTGATAGAGGCAAAGGTGTCTCGTCTTTCGATGATATGGTGGCTATCATTTTGCAGGAAGTCGACTTTGACGATCCGACTACGAACGTGCAAGGACGTCACGCCTTAGAAATCGCTAAACCAACTCCGAGAGGTTATCGACCACGCCGGAGCATGATCAACCTGACCACGAAGGTCTGTTTCCTGCAGGCAAATGAAGAACAAGCAAGAAACTAAGATTGCAATCTGGATATTGCGAATATAAGAGGAAAGCTTTATTGATGAAGGTGGGATTCTGTGACGCCTTTGTCTGGTCGTTGAACACAAATGAATTACGCGAAGTTGGAGCTATGGCGAACTTTAATCTAAACAAAACCCAAAGTCTAAACGATGCCCTAAGGGTTGTATATATGGAGGAAGTGGGGGGAATTTCGTGGCCCTTGGAGGAGGGGTCCGAAACCAACCCTAACTCTTGTTTCCCCACACATATGGACTCTAAAAACAGCCTATACTTAAGTATTTCGAAATTACATGGGCCTAGCCCAATAATAAGGTGACGCAGCACCTATAATAGCCTCTGGACGAAATTTATGAAGTGGCATCTTGTATATTTCTTCCAAAGCTTCATGCACTCATTATGGTGGCTTCAAAGTCCTGAAATCATCACCTGTAACTCCGTTCTTGTTTCCCTTGCGCATGCCATCATCTCCATGCTTGATATTGCTCCAATGATCATCCTTCTTGTCCAAGCTAGGCCCTTCATTTGTAAGCAAGACAAATGTATCCAATTTAGGTAGCATCATATTCTCACGAACATTAGAATCATTAACAAGAAACGAAAGTACCCGGTAATTTAATTGGCATGCGCGAGCTCTAGTAATTGGTCCTGTATATGTATCAACTGGGGCTGTGGGTGTAACTTTGTTAGTGATGTCCTCATCATCCTCCCCTTTTTGAATTGAAGTCGTCCTCGACAGAAGCTCATCTTCCTCACCCAAGTAAGGCTTCAAATATGCAATGTTAAAAGTGGGACTAACCCCAAAATCTAAAGGCAGCTCAAGTTTATATGCATTATCATTTATTTTCTCTAACACCTTCAAAGGACCATCAGTACGTGGCATTAGCTTTGATTTGCGCAAATTAGGAAATCTATCCTGACGCAAATGTAACCAAACAAGATCTCTATGTGCAAACACAACATGTTTTCTACCCTTATCTCCAGCAAGTTTATATTTAGCATTCATACGCTCAATGTTTTCCTTATTTAACTCATGCATTTTTAAAATCAATTCAGCATGTTCTTTAGCATCAAAATTAACCTTCTCCGAAAATGGAAGAGGCAACAAATCAATAGGTGCACGAGGTAGGAAACCGTACACAATTTCAAAAGGGCACATCTTAGTAGTAGAATGCAATGAACGATTGTAATCAAATTCAATATGAGGCAAGCATTCTTCCCACATTTTCTTATTATTCTTCAAAACAGCCCTAAGCATAATAGACAATGTTCTATTGACTACTTCAGTTTGTCCATCAGTTTGGGGTGACAAGTAGTACTAAAATGCATTTTAGTCCCCAACTTATCCCATAAACATCTCCAAAAGTGGCTAAGAAATTTAGTATCATGATCTGAAACAATAGTATTTGGCACACCGTGCAAGCGAATAATTTCACGAAAGAACAAATCAGCAACATTAACAACATCATCGCTTTTATGACATGGTATAAAGTGTGCCATTTTTGAGAATCTATCCACGACAACAAATAGGCTATCCCTCCCCTTCTTTGTTCGAGGTAAACCTAAAACAAAGTCCATAGATATATCCTCCCAAGGAACACTAGGTATAGGCAAAGGCATATATAAACCATAAGGATTGAGTCGTGACTTAGCTTTTTGACATGTAGTGCAGCGAGCAACAAAACGCTCAACATCCCGTCTCATCTTTGGCCAAAAGAAATGTGTAGCCAGTACGTCCTCCGTCTTCTTCACGCCAAAGTGTCCCATTAATCCTCCTCCATGCGCCTCCTTCAACAACAAAAGACGAACGGAGCTAGCTGGAATGCATAGCTTGTTAGCACAGAACACAAATCCATCATTAATGACGAACTTGTTCCTTGCTCTTCCTTCTTTACAATTCTGCATTACATCTTTCAAATCAGCATCATGCACATATTGATCTTTGATGGTCTCCAAACCAAATATTTTGAAGTCAAGTTGTGAAAGCATAGTATAGCGATGAGACAATGCATCAGCAATAACATTTTCTTTACCCTTCTTGTTTTATGACATAAGGGAAAGTCTCAATGAATTCAACCCATTTAGCATGTCTACGATTCAGTTTAGCTTGACTTCTAATATGTTTCAAGGATTCATGATCAGAATGTATAACAAATTCTTTGGGCCATAAATAATGTTGCCATGTCTCTAAAGTCCAAACAAGAGCATTTAATTATTTATCATAAGTAGAATAATTCAGAACAGGCCCACTCAATTTTTCAAAAAAAAATATGCAACAAGTTTGCCATCTTGTAATAACACACCTCCTAATCCAATTCCACTAGCATCGCATTCAAGCTCAAAAGTCACTACAAAAAAAGACACATTCGTGACATTTTGGGCCGAACGAAATTTTTTTCTGTCATACTTATGACACTTCTATGACAATAATTGTGACAAAACACGGTATCATCATAGATCTGGTGGGGTCCTACTTCTATGACAGAAAATCATGATAGAAAATGGGCTTTTCGTCCGGGGCGGGCTGGAGACGCAGCTGCATGACATTCTTTGGGCCGTCCATGATGGAAAAACCGGTGGTAGAAGCGAGGGCGAGGAAAATATCGGGGTGTTCCCGGTTACGGTGGGTGGTCGGGGCCGAGCGATGCGCATTTCTCTCATGCACGCACGCGCGTGGGTGCGAGGCATTGGGCTCTAACTGAACCCGAGCGAGGCGTTGGGCTCTAACTGAACCCGAGCAATTGCACTGCAGGCTATGCGTTACTGAACCCGAACGATCGATCGATGGCTATTAATTGAACCCGATCAAGCGATTCCTTTGCTACTGCTACTAACTGAAGTTGATCGATGCTGTCTCTAGATGAACAGTGAGCGTTGCTGGGGGGTATGGATGAACAGTTCCCGGTGGGGGTGGATGAATAGGACCCCGCGGTGTTACCTCTGGATGAACAGGACCCCGATCGATCGAGCTGGTTGGGGCTGGATGAACAGGACCCCGTGGAGGGCTGGATGAACAGGATCACCCCGTGGAGGGCAGGATGAACAGTAGACGGTGGAGGTCTGGATGAACAGTAGCCCGTGGAGGGGTGGTTGAACAGGAGCCCGTGGAGAGGGCTGGTTGAACAGTAGCCGGTGGAGTAGCGCACGGTGGAGGCTGGATGAACAGGAGCCCCTTGATGAACAGTAGCAGGTGGAGGCTGGAGGAGGTCGACGGTGGATGAACAATAGCCCGTGGAGGCTGGAGGGGTCGACGGTGGAGATGAACAGTATCCCGTGGAGTCCTGTTTTGAAGTACGCCACACCCCTCCCGATGAACAGGACCCCTGTTTCGACCATAGCGCTCCAACACAAATCCGTTGCCTCCGTTTTGCGGTACGCCACACCCCTACCGATCAACAGAACCCCCGTTTTGACTGTAGGAGGTCCGTTTCTTCCGTTTTGCGGTGCGCCAGACCCCTCCCGATGAACAAGATCCCGTTTCGAACATGGCCGGTCGAACACAAGGCCGTTTCCTCCATTCTATGGTACGCCAGGCCTCATTTTCATCGGATGTTCCGTCCAAGACGGTTGGCTCCCACACGTTTCGTTGCCTCCCGATGAACACGACACATTCCGTTGCATCCCCATGAACACGACGACGACACAGTTTCTCCGTTCCGACCCAGCCATGTACACGAGCCCTAGCCGTACGTATGCACGAGTAGGCATTCGAGACCCCGCCCGTATGTACGTATGTGGCCGTATTTTCTAGCTTGCACACTGGCAAATGTACGTATGTGTACATGCTACATGCGTGCTTCAACTACGACACGTGCGCGCTCTACATCGACCAGTATGTACATACACTTTCGCGACCAGAATGACAATGCTACGTACGCTTCGACCAGGTGGGTCCCGACTGTCAGGCACTTCCTTGCGTGCGAAGATATAGCTGGTGGGTCCCAGCAGTCAGGGGGAAAATCATTTTTTTGAACGCACTTCCTTCCATGCGAAGATATAGCTGGTGGGTCCCAGCAGTCAGGGGGGAAACATTTTTTCACGAAATACGGTGGCCCGTCCGATGGGTCCCTGCTGTCAGCTACAGGAATAATTATTTTGCATGTAATAAGGAGGCACTTCCTTGCGGCTGCCGTGGATCCAGCTGTTAGCCTCTCCACGTACAGTACTCTTCCGATGGAAGTCAGACGTTAACCACATTGACCACGCCGCGCCGAGAGCACCAAGGCGGTGGACGATGGCGAGGCCTAGGAAGGGGACGACGCGGAGCCAGGGAAGATACGGCAGTGGATGCCCACGCGTAGAGGAGTATGAGGGTTCATTGGTTCGCTGCGGTGTGAGGCTGTCGTCGCTGCAGAATAACAGGGGGTGTGGGTGAGTAGAGGGATGGCCTGGCCAGCTGTGGGAGTAGTAGGGGGCGGTGAGGCCTCCGCCGCATCGCAGCCGGCCACGGGAGGCAGGAGCACGAGGCACGACCGGCGCTGGTTTGGGCGGCTGGAGCAAGAAGACCAGAGGTTGAAGAATCACTACGGTCGTTGCATGGACGTCGTACGGTCACTGGATCTAGAATCGTGCATATTGACTAAGTTGACAAAGCCCTCCATCCCCGTCAACTTAGTAGGCCCACAAGTCAGCCTACCACTGTACTAGGTCCTAGCTAGCAGGGGGAGTATTCATTTTTTTGTGCGTAATAAGGAGGCACTTCCTTGCGTGCGAAGATATAGCTGGTGGGTCCGAGCTGTCAGCGGTGGTAACGTTTTTTCGCAAAATACAGAGGCCCTTCTAGTGGGTCCCAGATGTCAGGTGGAGGAATCATTATTTTGCGCGTAATAAGGAGGCATTTCCTTGCGTGCGGCCGTGGACCCAGCTGTCAGCCTCTCCACGTACAGTCCACTTCAGATGCATGTTGGTCATTGACTATGTTGACCAGGCCGCGCCGAGAGCACTAGGGCGGTGGATGACGGCGAGGCCTAGGAAGGGAATGACACGGAGGAAGGGAAGACTTGACAGTTGTTTCCCACGCAGAGGGGAGTACGACTGTATGAGGGTTTACAGGTTCGTCTGCCGTCGCCGGAGAATAACAGCAGGTGTGGATGAGTAGAGGGATGGCTAGGCCAGCGATGGGAGTACGGTGGTGCAGTGAGGCCTGCGCGGCAGCACAGCCGGCCGCAGGGAGGAGGGAGCAAGCAGTCCCACTGGCGCTTGTTTGAGCGGCTGGAGCAGGAAGAGTAGAGATTGAAGAAGCACGACGGCCGTTGGATGTAAATCCAACAGTCACTGCTTGTGCGTCAACCTTTTTTAAGGAAAGCCTCAAATATGTGGAAAACAGCATACAACCCATCTGCCATTATTTCTAATAATTTACAGCCCATTTGCTAATTCTTAAGCTTTTTTGAGCCCATATTCTTTTTGTTAGCATTACAACCCATATTGTGGCCACGGTTAAAAAATTATACGAAATTTTGCATATTTTGGTGTGGTCCGAACTGTTTTTAATCCCGAAATTTCCAGTCACATTCAAACTGATTTTTAAAATAAATGTATATCAATATAAAATCCAACAAATTTTCCACACATAAAAATCAATGCAATTTAAAATCTCGAAATAAAAAAAGAAATTTGAAACTAATTGTTGGTTTGATGTGTTTTAAAAATGTACATCCCATTTCTCATTACTGATAGGCCATTTTCTCGGCCAGCCGAATGAAGCTCTCCTCGTCTTGAAAGATTTGCAGCCCAATAGGCCTGACAAAGCAACTTATTTGGCAAATCACAAAAAAACTGGGCTTTGACCGTGGACCCACTGCGGCCGTGGACCCAGCTGTCAGCCTCTCCACGTACAATACTCTTCCGATGAAAGTCAGTCGTTGACCACATTGACCATGCCGTGCCAAGAGCACCAAGGTGGTGGATGACGGCGAGGCCTAGGAAGGGAACGACGTGGAGCCGGGGAAGACGCGGCAGTGCATGCCCACACGGAGAGGAGTACGAGGGTTCACTGGTTCGGCTGCGGTGTGAGGCTGCCGTCGCCGCAGAATAACAGGGGGTGTGGGTGAGTGGAGAGATGTCCTAGCCAGTGGTGGGAATAGTATGGGGGCGGTGAGGCCTCCGCGGCAGCACAGCCGGCCACGGGAGGCAGGAGCAGGCGGCACGACCGGCGCTGCTTTGGGCGGCTGGAGCAAGAAGAAGAGAGGTTGAAGAAGCACTATGGTCGTTGGATGGAAATCAGACGGTCCCTGGAGCTAGAATCGTTCATATTGACTAAGTTGACAAAGCCCTCTGTCCCTGTCAACTTAGTAGGCCCACAAGTCAGCCACCCACTATGGTGGGTCCCAGCTAGCAG